>NC_065911.1:9090909-9393939 GCF_905147045.1 Nymphalis io
TAGTTCCCAAGGTTTGTATCGCATATACGTTGTAAGCGATGGTTGATATTTATTACAGTGCCAATGTCTAAAAGCGATCTCATTATCACTCCACTTACCTAGTAAAAACAAATTAAAAAGCATAAGTAGTATTGTTTTTTATATAGCTAGATTTATTTTAATGTGTCGGTTTCGTTTCATACTAATTATAATCGATAGTGCGAGCCTCGTAATGTTTTTATGATTAAGCTGTTATCAGTGTTTTATCGTAACTAACAAAGGAACATATACTCTCAATATGTTCTGTTGATATCAATATCAACTGTCTCGATTTCTCTTACATTTTTGGACTAGGAATATTGAACAGCTTTTGGGAAGTCTCCATTATCATAAAGCGAATGCGTGGAAACCACGTGCAGTCAGAACTCGTCCCAAACTGTGTCAAGCGCTCGATGTGAAGCGATGTTTTAATCTGGAATATTCGTAAATAATAATGTTTTATTTTCGTTTTCATATTTATTCATCCGAATTTTAGAATGTTTTTCCTTTTTTTATTATTTGAGATCCTTTCAAGGGATTATTGACATTCATCGCACGTGTCGTAAAATTGACAAGGTTTTAGGCGCCGTATAGATTCGCACATTCGAGTCGATTGATTAATTTATTTCTTTAGATTCTTTTATTACATTCGTAAATCGTACATGTCGTGCATCTTTAATTCAGGTCTTAGCTCCGTCTGACGTTAGTTGGATAATCAATGATCGTTTGTATGGAATATACGTAGTTGTTTTAATATTTAATTTTCACTCGATGTTAAATCTTCTTTTTTAATGTTATATGGCTTGTGTTATGCACGTCATCGGCTACGTGGCCATAAATAAATTTTCTTGCTAGCCTTCATCGGTTATTTTAAGGATATGTGATGACTTGATATGAATGATGGTGAATTTATATTATTTGAATTTGCTTATAACTTGAAAATATGCAATTAGTCAAAAGCAACAATTGACTTAATCCTTTGTATATAACTAACTTATATTTTATATATGAAGTGTAACATGTTACACGGAAATAAACAATTTTGAAAATTGTGGAATTTTACGTGATTTTAATTAATTGTATATAATTAATAAAATAAAAATCATTGTTTTAATATAATGTCAGTAAAGTAACAACTATAAAAATCTTCTCGAATATTCTTTTGTTAAAAATACATGTAACAACTGAGCACAGATTTATTACAGTTTCTTATATATTATGATAGCCACAATAAAACTGCAGTATACAGTCAGTCACAGGGTCAAGGCGACTTGTCGCGTGCAGGCGTTCAACACGTGAGGTGTTTCACAAGGAGCACGTTTGAGGTCGCAATTGTTCCTATTATACAACGTCGGCAGCTGATTTATTTCTCAGTAGGATTTGTTCTAGGATGTAAAGTAATTGAAAACTAGACATGAAATAGGACGAACATAAAAGCGGATGCCTATAAATTTGATCGTTAATATAATTATATATTATTTTAATTGCTTCTAATATAAATAAGCAATAATGATATAATGATAAGTGACGCATCACGCAATGTACCTCTTACTTATATTTTTAAAGTGTATTTTAACAGTAACAATATTAATTTGCGAAGCAACTTAAAATGGTTATACGTGCCAGGTTCCTATACAAAGTATTTACTTACGTAAAAATAATATTGTTTTGTGTAATTAATCTAGGATAGACTACTGTCTGCATGATACAGACATATTCGTTTTATCATTGGATTATATATAGGCTTATGAGAATTTAATCCAATTAGTAGTTGATTATCCACTTATTGTTATGTATATGTCACTTTTAACCAATTTTGCTAGCTTTTACACATAATATATACATCTACACATATTTTTAATCAATGATAATATCTGTAAATTTTTTCTATAATTTGTCTAAAGTTTTGTAATGTCTGTCAAATTATTGATCAAATTAATATTCATGCCTGATAATAATAAATAAATTAAAATAAGTTTAGGTGGTAGGGCTTTGTGTAAAATCAAATCAAATAATTCTATATTCAAGTAGGCTTGTAAGGCATTTTTTAGTATTGAATTAAATGTAAAGTCACCAATGGTTCGAAATTAGATTCTACAGAGAACAACCGAGAACAAACTCGGTAGTTACACGTTTTCATCCTTTTAATTACACACAACGTTTATATTCATTTATCAACTTAATGACATAACTAAGATATACATATGAGCTTAGTCACCTTTAAGAAAAAAAAAAGATATAAAAACCAGTTGAACGACTAATATGACAACTATACCGCATATAATCAGTTGCGCATGCGACTCCGTTACTATGAAGGTTAGACGTGGTGCGATTTTCGTACACTCACTCGAGATCATTTTTGGGATAAAATGTATTTTGTAAGTACTAGTTGTGTTACATGGTTTCTTTATATTATAATTTTACATGTCCAATAAACATGCTAACAGGTCTAAAAAGCATTTATTATATAAGTATGAGCCGAGATGGCCTAGTGGTAAGAACGCGTGAATCCTAACCGGCGATCGTGGGTTCGAACCCGGGCAAGCACCACTGAATTTTCATGTGCTTAATTTGCGATTATAATTCATCTCGTGCTTTACGGTGAAGGAAAACATCGTGAGGAAACCTGCATGTGTCTAATTTCACTGAAATTCTGCCACATGTGTATTCCACCAACCCGCATTGGAGCAGCGTGGTGGAATAAGCTCCAAACCTTCTCCTCAAAAAGAGGAGAGGAGGCCTTTAGCCCAGCAGTGGGACATTCACAGGCTGTTACTTTTTACTTTTATATAAGTATGTGCATATATACATAAACACACAACTATATTACCTTATAACGGAAGCGGTATAGGGGTTAAGAGGAACTCCCCTTCCTTCTTTCCAACCCTTCTTCTATTACTACGGTTCACCCCTCTAATTAAGGAAGATTTTTAATAGCAGCATGGATCGTCGCGTGTTTAAAAATATTCAATAGTTTTTTTGCAACGTATAGACGAATAGAACATGTATTTGTGTATGAGTGTCAGTTGATAATTTTAAAACAAATATAGTCTAGAATCTAGATAGTTGAAGCAAATTATTATCTTGCCTACCTCGTAACTATTTAAAGGTTTAAGAGTTAGAATTCTTAAAACATCTGTGATATCTTGAAGAGGTCAACGCGTCGTCTGTCGTCTGTAATTTTACTCGCATTTTAATTTGGTCGACTTCGTTCTGATGACCTTTTTTTTTCGCTTCACGTTTCCATTTCGTGAAATCAGATTAACATTAAACATGACTTATTTTATTCTCAGAGATTTGTAATGGGTAACGCTTAAAAATATATCTGTTATATGGTAATTACGGATTAATTTTCAGATTCAGATTTTTT
The DNA here is from genome assembly GCF_905147045.1 of Nymphalis io. Lineage (NCBI taxonomy): Eukaryota > Metazoa > Arthropoda > Insecta > Lepidoptera > Nymphalidae > Nymphalis > Nymphalis io. The sequence goes on from NC_065911.1 coordinate 9,094,298, forward strand.
AAGTATTTATTAGGATTTACTGGTTGCTAGGGTTGTATCTGTCTGGCTAGATTCATAATATTCATAACATATCCTTTTTAAATTGTAATTAATTTGGTGGACCGGCAAATGGGCCACCTGATGGTATGTGGCCACCACCACCCTTCGTCAACCTTGCCTGCCTGCCTGTGGCGGTAGAATATGTGATGAGTGGTCTCTGCAGCCAAACAGTAATGTTGTGTGCTGGTTTGAAGGATGAGTGAGCTAAAGCGTCACAGGCACAAGTGACGCAACATCTTAATTCCCAAGAATATATTTATTATCTCCATATCAATCGTATTATTAGTTTTAGTGTGAAACCGGAAAAACTGCCATTTTATAGCATTAGTATGATAAGCATGATGTTTAATAGAAATGTCAATCAATGTTGAAATTGACAACACTTAATACAGTATACGCTCATAGATTATTAAACAGCTTTTAACTTTCAAACAACATTCAAATTTAACCGACATCGTGTTCTTTTGTCTTATGTATTTATATGCGCAATAAATCTATTTCAATTATACGTTCACGAATACTACATGAATTTGAATTACATTGATTGGTTATATCTGTGATAAATCTGAGTAGCTCGTGGTCGAATATCTTTGTGACATCGTTTAGACGTCGACAATTAGCTTTACTTCTATGTGTTATAACTTCTAGATCTTCGAGGACAACATTTCTACATTTTATACGGCATTTTTTTGAACTAATAAAAAAGGTCATCCGAAACTTTGAGATCTGCAAATTTATTATAAATGGTTACTAGACCAATGAAGGAATTTATCACTTTTAATTGACATAACGCATCTGTCAGAGCCTACTTAATCAAAGTACAATATTTTGATTTAAATAAATAATTATTTGAAATAGTAAAATGGTCCTTAATAATAATTTATATACATCAGAATTAACTAAGTTTAAAAAATATCTCAACCAATTGTTTCTTAATACATAATGTTTTGTTTTTTTTTTTTGTATAAAGTTTTTATTTTTAAGTTTTATTATTACTCGTTATTTTAATTTTAATTTTTGTAGCTATTCTTATAACATAACACTTAGTTTAATCATTGTTTACCTTTTTTATAGTTCCTATGTTTTATTGAGTACCACTATGTAACATTTAGTTTATAATTTTTTAAATTTCGTTTTAGTCGTTATTTATGTGCTTGCTGTGGTCTCCTTTAATTGAAGGAGCACACATATTTAAAAATATTATTCCACGATGTAATGTACTCGTATGTGTGTATCATTTGTTGGAGATCCTTAGTAAATAAATATAAATAAATAATTAACCCGTTGTTAGCCATCGCCAGCGACTATGCGTAAGGTTTGGACAGTCCGAAAGCAAAGGATGCTTGTTTTTATTTCGTAATTTCTGCAACACTGATAAACATAATATTTTTTCATATACCTGATCGACTTCAGTCGCCGCGGTCATTGTTAATCGAGAATAGTGAAAAAAGTAATACTAACTAACCGTCCCGGCTTCGCACGAGTAGATAAGAAGAAAAATGTATTTTTCATAGGATTTGCGTAAAATTAGTTCTCAGTGAGCGTCTACGTCGGGGAATGAGTAACTGTGACAAATATCAAGTCGATCGGGTGGGTAGTTTAGGAGATTTCGTGATGACTGGTATTTCGCTTATAGTACAAATTATTATAAATGTGCACAATAACCACATCTGCGTCCTATTACCTCAATCTCATAACCCGATAGGTAATCAAAACGACCAGAGGGCCAGGCGTGCTTTCCGAGTCGTGAATGTAAACACTTATTACTTTTTACAGAATATAAAACGGGGCGGGCACTAGCAGTGCAGTCATAGCTTTTGGTGAAAACAATACTAGTGCTCGCAATTTGATCATAATAATTATTGAGAATTTGAGTAAAACATGAATTGCATATTTCGAACATATATTTTTTTCTACTTTTATTTTCTATTTTCTCATTGATAAAACAAAAGCTTATCAATAGACACCAATATAAAAAATTGAGTCGGTTGACAAAAAGAGAATTAACTACTGGTGGTAGGGCTTTGTGCAAGCTCGTCTGGGTAGGTACCACCCACTCATCAGATATTCTACCGCAAAACAGCAATACTTGATATTGTTGTGTTCCGGTTTGAAGGGTGAGTGAGCCAGTGTAATTACAGGCACAAGGGACATAAAATCTTAGTTCCCAAGGTTGGTGGCGCATTGGCTATAAGCGATGGTTGACATTTCTTAGAATGCCAATGTCTAAGGGCGTTTGGTGACCACTTACCATCAGGTGGCCCATATGCTCGTCCACCTTCCTATTCTATAAAAAAAAAAAAATAACTATTTTATGTTTCCCTATATATGTATATAACCTGATATGACAGTAATACGTGATCATTATAATACTCAAAAGTTACCTTAAAACCACGGACGTTTGCTAATGAGTAACGAATTACGTTTTTCCGCTCATTAATTTGACACCAGGAACAGTTTTTTTTTATTACAACTATTCTTAATTATTAATATAGTAAGCCTTGAGTTTCGTTTGAAATATTGCCTGTCGTTCCTCTGATTTTAATATATAACAATACATAAGAATTATACATTTCCTTTTTATAATGTTTTGAATTTATTAATATTTTTTTTGTAATACATAAATTATTGAATTGAAGAGATTACTCTTTTATGTTTCGGATATTATTTACTTATAATCAGGGACTAATCGTTTTGTTTACAATTACAAGAATTGTTTACGAGACGGAATTCAGAAACTACCATTGGCCTGTTACTTATATATGAAAAGACTACGGAATACGGATAAATGCCATTCGTAGCGATGTATAAAAATCAGCGTTTAAAAAAAATTTTAAACTTTAATAATTATATAGTTAGTACACTATTCTTTTTCTTCTTTAGCGAAAGGAAACGACCTCTTAATATTATAGCAATTATTCTGGTCAAAATTCACTATGTTGTTTGCCTAGAAGAGATCGTTATGTAGCGATAAGGCCGTCAAAGTTAGCTAATTAGGTTGTAACTTGCATCCGTGTGTGTGTAATTGTATTAATCTTTGTTGTGTACAATGAAATATATTCTGTCTATCCATGCTTTCTGTGTTTTTATATTGCTACTCAACTACATAATTTTGATAGATCTATACGTAGATGACATTCAACATACAATGTGAAACGAGTATTTTGTCACCATACGAATTGTGAAAAGCGATCATTGTTAAATAAACAGCAAATACTGACGTCATAAATATTGTTCTCTCAATTCAATAAATATTGTTCAAAAAAAATTCTGTTCTCTTTATCTGTTTCTAACTGTTTGCGTCTTCCGTGTAATTGTTTATTTTTTGTTGTATGTGACAAAAACCGAAATTATTTAAATCGTTGTTTTTGTTGAACTTTGAACACAAAAAGTTCACATAGCTAATATCCATGTAAATGTCCGTGCATGCTAAGTAAATAAACGACAAGAGATGAAAAATGGAATTTACGTAGTTTAAATGATATTTTTGTGCGGTCGGTACTACAGCTGCGTGTTTAGGCCAAAAACATTAAGAGATCTATAGGTTAGTTTTCATTTAGCACACAAAAAAAAAGCCGAGATGGCCCAGTGGTAAGAACGCGTGAATCTTAACCGATGATCGTGGGTTCAAACCCGGGCAAGCACCACTGAATTTTCATGTGCTTAATTTGTGATTATAATTCATCTCGTGCTTTACGGTGAAGGAAAACATTGTGAGGAAACCTGCATGTGTCTAATTTCACTGAAATTCTGCCACATGTGAATTCTACCAACCCGCATTGGAGCAGCGTGGTGGAATAAGCTCCAAACCTTCTCATCAAAAAGAGGAGAGGAGGCCTTTAGCCCAGCAGTGGGACATTCACAGGCTGTTACGGTAGCACACAGTATATTCTTAAGATTGTAATTGTTTTGAAATTCTCACAAAAATACCAAAACGATGTCGTTAATATAAGCTCAACGAGGAAAAGATTTTGTCTACATTACGTCATAGCCTATTCCAATGACTTGCCATATAAGGAATAGTGTTCAGTAGAGCTATAATATACACATATATATATTTGTATATGTAGTTATAGAACACGATCGTGAAATGGCAGAAAGTGGTATGTGACATTGACTATAATATTTATTAATCAGTCTTACGTATAAAATGTTATTTACCGGATGATAAGTTGTTTAACTATCTCGTGTCTTCTTCTTTCGAATGTAAAACGCAATAATGACCAAGACAGAAATTATAATTATCTAAGCCTTTAAAAAACTTTTATAAGTAAGAACGTATAACATAAAGGATACGCATTACAATAGCGTGTCATCGTGTATCGGCTTACAACATTTCAGCAGAGATACGAAGTGGGTTTTAATATACCATTGCGGCTAAAAATAAGTTTTCCGCAAGGATACATTGTAGGTCCTTTTCTATTTTTGATATACATATATAGCATACGGTCTAGTGCGAATATATTTTTATCAATATAATTGATAAATTATTTTTCTTCCATCGACTCTTAAACCGATTTATTTCTGAACCGCTTATGCTTATTAGACAATAAATAACCGGAAAAGTACATAGGGTACCTGACATCAACGTGTATGCTAAATTTGATAATGTTTGGTTGAATAGTTAAGATGTGAAAAAGCACAGCGAGCAATCCAACATAATACCGCTTTATAATATTATAAGCATTAATTTAATTTGATTTAATATAATTTAATATAATTTAATATGAATGTTTTTGATTTGATTTAATTCAAATTCATTTAATTAAATTTGGTATTTAGATTTAATTCGAATTCATTTAATCTAATTTATAATATGTAAAATATTATTATTGTATTTTTTGTATTTTTATAATTCATTGTCTTGTATATATGATCCTTGTTTGGTAAAAATAAATGATTTTATTGTTATTATTATGTATTTAGTATATATAGACTATACAACAAAATTAATTACTAAATTTACCCCAGCATCGGTTCCTTCTTGTGTATTTTTCATGTCTGGCACTAAACGCATATATTATATTGTGAATCGGAGATTTTGTGGTTCACAAAAACAAAATTAACATTTTCATAATAGATATAATGCATATACAGCATACATACATAAAGCCGGCCGTCAGAGCGTCACGGTAGCATGCGAAAGCGATCCCGTGGCGCTCCTCGCTAAGATGGAAAGGGTACCGCTGGTTTTTTAGTGGGTATTCCAATGTTCGGGGCGCACTCGGCGCCTTGGACACCGGCGAGCCCTACATACCCCCCCACTGTTCCCGTAGGGAAACCGCGTAACGCGTTTTTTCAGCGAAAAAAAGGCCCGTCTCCTTTTTGCGTTCTGGTTAGAAGGGTGAATGAGCCAGTGTAACTATTGGCAATGTCTATGGGCGGTGGTGACCACTTACTATCAAGTGCCCATTTGCTCGTCCCAGGGCCTCATCTTGTAATTAATATTAGCAAGTTGATGTATCATTTGGTCGTTCACATCTGCCGCAGATGTAACCAATGGGATGGACGGGTTGTCGAGTGTCGACCACTTACATAAGTAGGGATGTCCTCAGGTGGAAAGACGGCATAAGGAAAATGACTTGTGGCGGTTGGACTAGAAGAGTTCACTTGACTTTGTGTTGAAAAACGCACCCTTACAATTTCATTGTAATTACTTATAAAAGCTTAGCGGGTGACTAGTTAAACAATGCTGTCTTCTTCTTTCGAATGTCAAATTAATAATGACAGAAAGAGAGAAACTAGTGTTTAACTAAACAGCCGCTAAGCAGTAAAGTCAATAATGTTTTTGATAGAATATATCAATGAATATGTAGACAAAAAGCGTTGCGCTTAGTTACAAATATAGGGGACACCCACACGTGCAGGTTTCTTCACGACGTTTTCATTCAACTACGCGCAAGGACTTAATTATAAACATAATTTAAAAATATTCAAACACGACGCTTTCAGCGTGTTTCCGCTTAAATTTAGTTTTAACTGGATAATAATTTTGTCTAAAATATGTGTATATATTTGTTCTATTAAATCAAAATAATATTTACAGGCTTACAGCAGTACATAATAATTAGATTAAGATAATTTATCATATAAGTTAACTACTACGAACCTCATGTCGAACAGTGTTGCCTCATGCGCTAGTAAAAGTACAACCTGATGACGACAACATTTCTTTTAATTTAACTTTTTTTTTTCTTTTTTGCAGAAAAATGGAGGCGACAGAACACGTGCAGTTGACAACAACGTAACAGATTTAATAAATATAGTTATAAAAAAAACTAACCAGTTCCGACAGTCTGTGATTAAATACAATACGTATGAATACGATCTCTATAATATATAATAAATAAATAAAAAACAATAAAAACCAAAACGCTCAGCATACGTACATAATTCTATAAAAAATATAGTATAAGAATAAAACAAAATGCCGGCTATATTGACGAAGATAAGGGAGCAAGCGTTTAGAGTTCAGCCCACTATAGCTGTGGGGGTTGGTGTGGGCGTCGCGTTAGCGGCATGTGCGGTCTACGGAACCAGGGAGAAGAAACAGACACCACCGTGCAATAATAATAATAATTACAAGGTAAGACTGAAATATATAATTATTAAATAATTTGTCCTGACTGACTATCGAGGTACAAAACAACAACAGAGTCTAGAAAGCTGAAATTCGCAACATAACTTTATTTTATGACGTTCCATCAATGAATGGATGAATGGATGGATGGATTTTTGGTAGGAATTTTACGCGTATGAAGTGGGGACGAACAGCGTATGTATATAGCATAATATACATACGCGTCAAGTAAAGTTTTATGTTCAGAAATTTATTAGCAAGAATCAGCTTGAACATGTAGTGGCAGCGGTGCGGCACCACGCATAAGGCTTTTTAACAGGCCGGCAAGGGTGAGTGAGTGCTATTTTGCGAGTAAAAAACGCACTAACGTTATACAAACTTAAACCTACAGACAGCTTATTCACATAATAAATGATTTATGTCTGTGATAATTTATTTAAAAAAAAAACATATTTTAAAACCACTTTTACAAGTCGATTTTAAACGATCAATTTTTAAATCGAAAGCGTTGTACCGTCTGAATAGATTCTCAATCGATTCAGAAAAACTTTTCAAATGGAACCAACTTTTTTTTCCCTTTTCTATGTAAAACAAAAGTTTGTACAAATTCAAATGAACCAGTTCTAGTTTTTCATCATTTATGATTAAATAAAAAAGGTTTACTAATCGTTATTCTCGTAAAAGACACAACGTCGCTTACATGGAAATAAAAAATTAAGTAATGCTAAGCGTCGGTCGTAAGCTATTACAAGTTACCCATTTAATTTACTTAATTTTAATGTGGGTAGTTTAAATATTATGATCCGATATTCCGATGTTTAGTAGTCTGAAATAAAATAATGAGAACAAATTGTAACTTTTATTATAAAGATGAATGAATGTGAAGTATTCATGTAAATATACATATGTGTAATATTAATTCTACTGACTGAATCGTTGGTCTAGTGGCTTGATGTAAGGCCGCAGACCCGGAGGTCCAGGGTTCAATTCCCAGGTTGGGCCATTAAAAAGTTATTGGGTTTTTCTGTCAAAAAATTCTCAGTGGCAGCCCGGAGTCTGGAAGTTGGAAGTGTGTACACTCCCGTGCCTCGTAAAGCCGTTGGTCCTGTGCCTGAACTCTTTCCGGTCGTGTCCGATTGCCGTCCCATCGGATTATGAGAGTTAGGGAATAGAGAGTGTATCTGTGTTATCTGTGATTGGCCGCCGTGGCCGAAATCGGTCTGGAGGACATTATTATTATTAATTCTACTAACAAATTGTTATTTTGTCGTATCGACACGTAAACGTTGTGGTTTAACCGTACTATTCTACTAACATAAGGATCCAGTTTGCTTGTCGGTTGAAAACAGATCTAGAACAATAGTTGAAAAGTCTCCCAGGTTCGATTCGACTGTCGTTTACTTTTATGAGAAATAGAATCGGGAAAGTATCGTAACCGTTATAGATTAGTAGAATTGGACCCTTGTAAAGTTTATTGATTTTGTTCGCTGACGTTTTGTTATTGCGTCCGAAACAACACACGCCAATCATATACGTATTCACCAGCGCAGGCGTACTGACTTTAAAAAACAAACGAGACGTGACGTGGAACGATAGAGCACCCGGGTGTGAGGAAGTTCCTTTCGCTATGTATTATGTATTAAATAACTGGTACGATGAATAAGCAACGCTTAAAAGTAATTAAATAAAAAAAATATTCATTAATATATACACTCATAAAAGTTATGAATTCATTATTAATTATTTAATAAAAATGAAGCGCACGCTGCTCGCTTATACTGAACCCTATAGACATATGTTTATATATTGTAATCAGGCATACTACAGCAAGTGTCTCGACGACCGAAGTCTTAAACTAAAATTGGTCTAGCTGTCGTTTGACAGGTATGTGGAGTGACATTCGATAAGTATTTTATTCGAAAAATAATTGGATTTTTTATACCTTTTGCTCACGTATGGAATTATCTACGAGGCGCAGGTCAAAAACGACCGGTTACTGATGTACAAAACTAATTTATTAAAGATAGATAATCGGCTGAAGTCAGGTAATACTTCAGACGCAGGATCAAGGGAGTTTGTGCACTTCTATTTAGAAAGAGACAGAGAAACCAAATAATTATGTTCCGAATCTGGGTTTGAACCGAGGACTGGATTTGTACGACCTTGTAAAATTAATTATTATATAAAACAAAGCTTACTTAAATATGCAAATGATTAGCTTACATTTATCATTTAGTAAATAATTCATGCTATAAATGTCAGGGTCACCTTAACGTTAGTAGAATTTTTTTTACATAGAGTTTTTATCTTTGCTTATATGATACCTCAGGCGTGTAATCAGATCCCGTTTTATGAATATCAATATAATTATCAAATTATTATATATAATTAGTTATCCTTGCTTCGGACTCGCGTTGTATTGTTCTTTCTTTTAAATTATAAAACGCCCCTATGTTTCAGTTGATCAGGTAACGTGAATCCACTGAATTTTCAAGCGCCTAATATGTGTTCAAAACTACAAACACCCTTAGTAAACTAACTTTAATAAATAAATAAATATCCTGGGACATTATTCACACAGATCTTATCCCAAACTAAGCAGAGCTTGTATTTTGGAAACCAGACAACTGATATACTACATATACTACGTTTCTTTTGTAAATACATACTTATATAGATAATTACACCCAGACTCAGGACAAACAGACATGTTCATGCACACAAATGTCTGTCCTCGGTGGGAATCGAACCCACAACCTTCGGCGTGAACGGCAAGTATCTACCAACCACGCCGACCGGCTCGTCAAATAGGTTCAGTGTGTGAGATGAAGTTTATAAACTTATCGGGATTTTCTTTCAATGAATTCTAATTATCTTAGATTTAGGGAGTAACTTGAGTTACCCGTACCCATAAAGTACATGAAGCTAGTGGCTTAGGATCAACGCCTGCCGGTGATCTCTATCCGGCTGTGTCGAATTGTCATCCCGCCGTCATTTGTTATCATTGCAATTCTTTTTACGCACACTCTTGTGCACTATAATTTATAAGAATGTATATGATTTCGTTTATATCGTATGCATAATTATAAGCATAATTTATATGCTATAGAAATATATAATTTAATTAATGAAATCAGAAAGCATTCTATCTAAAAGATTCAGTTCACCTCCATTTTGTTTACATTATTTTAAAGTTATTTTTTTAATTGTAGAGGTCCAAGACCAAGAGGTCGCCAAGTTTTAACAGCCCAGGGCAATGAATCGGAGTACAAAATATTTCGATAAATAAAGGCCTTATAACAATATAGACTCGTTTCGTTTAACATTTCTTAGGTATTTTATTTAAAAAAAAAATTAAAAAATAAATCATCATTGTGATATAAATATTCAAATTCGATTATCATACAAATAACACTAGAAATATATTGTATCTTTATATTTATTGGCATGTGAAATTATTCAGTTTTATTAAGTCTCATAAAATATAACAATGTATGTAATATTTCATACTATGTTAATGGGACGGTTAATATTATGATTATATGAAACTTACGATTGAATTATTATCATCGGATCTGGTGTTTTTATTTTTTAACGATCTATACGAATAGACAAGACGATATGGCCCAGTGGTGACCGCGTGAATCTTATTAATGATCGCGGGTTCAATTTCTTGCCCAAGGCCCAAGCACCACAAATAAAATAATTTTCACGTGCTGTTTATAATTCATCTCGTGCTTGACGGTGAAGGAAAACATCGTGAGGAAACCTGCATGTGTCTAATTTCATTGAAATTCTGTCACATGTGTATCCACCAACTTCTCTTTAAAAGAAGAGGAGGTCTATACCAGCAGTGGGACATTCACAAGCTGATTACTTTTACTTTACTGTACGAATATATAAAGTGACATTGTTTGTACTAATCTCACAATTCAATTTTTTTTGTCAGCTTTTTTCTAGTGTCGTATTTGAGATACAGCAAAAAATTACAAATTGTATGGACTTTTGTTGTCTGAAAATAAATGATAATTGTTATTATTATTATATCCGAGTGAGGTATCAAATGAAAGAATTTGATTTATGTATTACAAAATTGGCTGTTTGAAGGGGGAGGGGAGGAGGATAGTTATGGGGAAGGGAAAGAATTGTCGGTTTTTTTAAATTTAATTGTTATTGTATGTTATAATCATTGTGTCGTTTTTGCGCTGTTTGATGTAATTATTTTTTAATCTGTTTTATTATCAACAAGATTTATCTTTATTTTGTTTCTTAATTAAAGACTATAATATATATAACTGTTTTTAATTCAAATAAACATTTGCATATTTTTTGTTTGTTTATAAGAATTGTATTTTTAGTTAAATAATAAGTATGCTGTGTTTGTCTAAAATAGTTGTGCAATCACACTTGCATTATTTGTTTGAAGTTTTATAGTTAGTATTATTGTAACAAAATCTGTGCTATTCTGTAAGAAGTACCTATATATGGAGATATACTATTTTGATGCGTGTATTCTTGAAACGTTACACTTACTAGGCCAATGTCGCTTATCACTTTATAACAGTTTGTTGATAATAAAACATTAATAGTATATGCTCTCTGTGCATCTTTGTTTACGCACACATACACAAATTAACAATATTTGTTTGGTTTGCTTGTCTCCGATAGTCTGTCGTAGCCGAAATACGGTTTAGAGAGACTTTGTGTACGCCTGTCTTGGAAAACATCACACAGACGTTACGTAATCACTGTACCGTCACACATCAATACTTTGTATGGCTGTGGTCCAGTTTAAAGGATGTTATATATCATGTCAATGTGTGTATGTGTGCGTGGTCTGTGACCTTCCCCCCTATGAAATCTCTATATACAATCACACAACTACAGGAAAAGTAAACAGAAAAAGTCAATTCTTATAAACAAACAAACGTCCGCAATCCGTTGTAAGCTACCGGCTGTTTCGTGTTCCCTACATTTACCGATATCGCAGGGTCAGTGGGAAGGTCTTGCTGGATCAAGGGGTGTAACATAAATTGAACACTAATATATTGAACTTTTTTCAACTGTCTTATCTTCACAGACGCCGTGCCTTTTTTGTTTAAGTTCAAATTTTATTTGTATGTAGTCTAGCCAATGTATGATGAGGACTGCCTAAACCGCTGTCGCTTTGCGTGACGCATATGTTTTCGATGATACGAACATCACACACGTCTTGGCGTCACGCATCGCCATATACATATATCGACATATTAAATAAAATAAATACTATATATAAATATTGCGTCAAACAAGGAAAATTTTAAATCAAACATTTTGGGTAAATTAAAACAGACATAGATGGTGTTAATAGATAAACGATAAAATATAAATTTTTTCAATAAATTAATTTTATAATATTATAGTGAGAACACAACGCCTGTTCGCTCCTGTATTTTATTATAATAAAATTTGTATGTTTCCCATATAAATAAATAAATCATAGAAATAAGTGTTGTCATATATTTAAGTGAGTATCAATTTATTATCAAAAACATTACTAACAATTAAAAAATAAAATAAACAGCTACTAACAGACACTGTGTTATATAATGCCATAGATATTCACATATATGCAAATCGCTGTCCCGGATGTCAATTTTATGTAATATTTATTTATTCAAGTAAGTCGGTCAAACATGAATTGTGAGTTCGTAAAGGTTAAGTTGTGAAACGAGCCTATCGCATAATTACATTAGATGTAATTTTAATGATTAATCATTCATAATAGACATCACGTGTGTCGCAACGTTAAATTCGTTTTATTCTTTAGATGTTAAATATATATCGAGGCGCCTGGGGGCTAAGAGGAAATCGTGATCTCTGATGTCTTTGTGCCCCCAGCCACGATTTTATGCCTAGGCATAAAACCAGGATTAAGGGGTGCCTAACCTACCTAAAAATAATATATTTTCCCTCTAACAGCTTCGGAATGAGGGACCTCAAATGTTAAAGTGCTTAGAGGTTTTCTAAGTCTGAGCCTTCACCCCTAACCGCTGCCGTTCTCTCACCTTCGTGTGTACGCATCGCTATACATATAATATTATTATAATAAGAAAAATATAACCGTAACAGCCTGTGAATGTCCCACTGTTGGGCTAAAGGCCTTCTCTTCTCTTTTTGAGGAGAAAAATATATTGGATAGTTTTTCTCATGTCTAAGCTTTTAATTCCTGAATTTTGATAGATTTTTGAATACGACTTTTGACTTGCCAACAGTGCATGACACGTTATAGCGCACAACTCTTTACGACCAAAAAAAAAATCAGGACAAACGGTTTCACATGCTCTCCTATACACGCAAGTTTAAACGCTTATAACTTGCAGACTCCGTTCTGATGTTGAGAAATTCTCGACAGAAAACCTATAAATGTTTAATTTGCTTGATTCGGGATTTCATCTCAAAACCTTCATCTGCATATAAATCAGCCAAAATGGCGTGGATGCAGAAGAAACTTTGGCGCTCCGGAGATACCCATGTCCTGCAGTGGATTATGAATGGCTCTTGATTCAATTTATTGATTGAAACCAACGTGGCGTTTATATATCACGTACAATTATAACAGTGAACAAAACAAAGGGGCTTTGTGAGGGGTTTGTTTTATTTATATTTGACCGTCGGCTTCAATTGTCTTGGTATAAACTATTGGAATTTGTAAAATATCAACAAAATTACGGTACATTTTGTGTGTGTGTGTGTGTATATATGTGTCAATCAACAGCCAATCGTTGTCCACTGCTGAACATAGGCCTCTCCCAAGGTGCGCCAAAGCTCCCTGTCCTCCGCCTTCCGCATCCAGTTGGTGCCCGCCACCTTCTTAAGGTCGTCGGTCCACCTGGCTGGAGGGCGCCCTACGCTGCGCTTGCCGATTCGCGGTCTCCACTCTAGGACTCGTCTGCTCCAACGGCCATCGGTCCTACGACATACGTGACCAGCCCACTGCCACTTCAGCCTGCTAATTTTGCAAGCTATGTCGGTGACTCCGGTTCTTTTCCGGATAATCTCATTTCTGATCTTATCCTTCAAAGATACTCCGAGCATAGCTCGCTCCATAGCACGCTGAGCGACTTTGAATTTGTGGACTAGTCCCGCAGTTAGTGTCCACGTTTCGGCACCGTATGTCATGGCAGGTAAGACGCATTGGTTGAAGACTTTCGTCTTCAAACATTGCGGTATAGACGACTTGAGGACTTGACGAAGGTTGCCAAATGCTGCCCATCCCAAGCGAATTCTTCGATCGGCTTCCTTCTCGAAGTTGTTCCTACCGACTTGTATTATCTGTCCTAGGTAGGTATATTCACTAACAACTTCGAGAGGTTTCCCCTCGACGTATATCGGTCCCGGCACGACATGCCTATTGAACATGACCTTGGTCTTGTCCAAGTTCATACCGAGACCGACACACCGGGAAGACTCGCCTAGGCTACGCAGCATTTCGGTGAGTTGTTCCAGCGACTCTGCTATGATGACGATATCGTCGGCAAATCGAAGGTGTGAGATGTACTCGCCGTTTACATTGACTCCATACATAGTCCAATCCAGCGTTTTGAAAACGTCTTCCAACGCGTTGGTGAACAGTTTCGGGGATATTACATCCCCCTGTCTCACCCCTCTGCGCAGTTGGATCGCCTTCGTCTTACAGTCCTGGATGTGGACAGTCATTGTAGCGGCGTTGTACAGACATCTCAGTACCTCGACATATCTCCAATCGATATGACATCTCTGCAATGAGTCGAGCACTGCCCAGGTTTCGATGGAGTCGAAGGCTTTCTCGTAGTCCACGAATGCCATACACAGCGGCTGATTGTACTCTTCGGTCTTCTGCACAATCTGCCGAACAGTATGGATGTGGTCCACGGTGCTGTAGCCTGATCGAAAGCCGGCTTGCTCTGGGGGCTGGAACTCGTCAAGTCGTCTGGCGAGACGGTTCGTGACGACTCTTGAGAACAGCTTATACACGTGACTCAGGAGGGAGATTGGTCTGTAGTTTTTCAAGAGGGTTTTATCACCTTTCTTGAAAAACAGTACCACCTCACTCCCGCTCCACGTTTCCGGGGTCTTGCCATGTTGGATGACGGAATTAAAGAGGCTTGCTAGCTCTTTCAGGCCTGGAGTCCCGCCTGCCTTAAGCAACTCTGTTGTGATTCCGTCATCTCCCGGAGCTTTGTTGTTTTTAAGCTGTTCTAGAGCCGCCCTAATCTCTCCTTGGTCAACGACCGGGAGCTCCTCGGAGTAATGGCGCATAAGAGGGGCGCGCTGGTCATCAATACTGATTCCCACGGGTTTATCCGTACTTGAAGAGAACAACTGCCCATAAAACCTCTCTACTTCTCCGACAATCTCAGGCCTAGAGGTAACGACCCCACCATTTTCAGTTTTAAGTTTTGTCTGACGCGGCCTCCCAAACTTGCGAGCGAACACTTTCGATCCCCGATTTTGCTCAATCGCAGCCTTGATGGCACGGGTATTGGAGCGTCGGAGATCGCGTCGCGTCAGCGTTTTTATTGTTCGGTTTAAGGCCTTATCTGACAAAAACGATGGTAGTTCTCGTCGTTTTCTCATGAGCTCGAGTGTCTCAGCAGAGAGTTTTGGTGCGTTGTCTCTTCTCTGTGGCGGAAAACACTTGCGGGATGTGTTTTGCAGTATTTTGACCAGCGTGTCGGTTCTCTCATCAATGCTGCTTATGGTTTCCAACGCGGTGAATTGATTTTGAAGTTCCATTTGGAACTTTTCGGAGCCTTGAGCAGCTTGGAGCATGGTAGGTCGGAGAGTAGACCTCATCATTCTCGATCTTTCGGCTTTTAAGTTGATATTTAGAGTGCCTCGAACCAAGCGGTGATCACTTCCGGTATTAAACCTGTTGATCACTGAAACATCTCTAAATATGTGCCTTTTATTCGAAATGATAAAGTCTATCTCGTTCCTTGTCACGTTATCGGGGCTTCGCCAGGTCCACCTCCTCTGAGGCTTTTTTTGAAAGAAAGAATTCATCAAAAAAAGCCCCTGCGCTTCGAGAAAGTTTACCAGCATTTGCCCCCTGTGATTTCTGCAGCCCAAGCCGTAAGGTCCGACTTTCGATTCACCGCTATCTTGTACTCCCACTTTAGCATTAAAGTCTCCCATAACAACATTGTAGTGGGCCCTCGAGGTGTCGTTGAGGGCCTTTGCGATGTCCTCGTACATCGCTTCGACCACATCATCAGAGTATGTCGAAGTTGGCGCATATACCTGTACGACCTTCAGGGAGTACCTGTCGGAAAGTTTTAGGACAAGGTACGCTACCCGGTTCGACACACTACTGATTTCCACAATGCTGCTAATGAGATCCTTTTTGACTAGAAAACCGACACCACCCTGGGAGAGGTTATCACCTTCGCTGAAGTAGAGTAAGTTACCGGACTCTAGAGTTATCGTGTCCTCCCCCTGTCTTCGGACTTCAGATAACCCCAGTATATGCCAGTTTATATGACTTAACTCTACTTCTAATTCGGCGAGGTGATGGTCCAGCCTCATCGAGCGTCCATTATACGTTGCCATTTTCAGTCGCTTTATACGGTAGCCTGCCGTGAACCGGTGATTCTTAGCACCCCCTGCCCTGCCGATACCGCGACCGCTACCTTGGTCGGGCCTAGCGGGCTTGCCGGTAACTGGGGGCCTTTTTTTTGGGCGCATCTGCCATTTAGGGAGGGGTTTGCCCATACTCGCCGCGCTGGGCAGGCGTGTTGGCGAGCGCAGTAGGGGGTAAGATGTTTATGGGAGGGGGGACGCTGCTGCCCATCCCCCCTTTTCCCCGTCCCTCAGTCGCCTCTTACGACACCCACGGGATGAGATTGGGGGAGTACTATTCTAAGCCGGTACTCCACGGCACCATATATGTGCGTTATATTATTATTGAGTATTGCGCTTCCAATGACGTCATTATACGAGTCAGAAATATGTTTAAGTGGCTTGAACCGGGATTTAATCACAGAACCTTAGGATTTGTATATAAATTATTCGCTAAACCAACGTGGATGCGGAACGCGGAGAACGGAAGCTTTGGGGCATGGGCGTTGTAAGAAATATTAACCGTTCCTTACATCCCACATATACGTATATAGACTTGGCGTATGACGTATATGGATTTGCACAAAATACCAACACCAATTATTATTATTATTTATCATTCGTATTATTGTGGTAGTTTTGTTTGTCGTTGATCTAGTGGCTTGCCTATAACGCGATAGATCAAGATCCTTGAATACAAACCCCGGGTCTAGCCAATAAAAAAGCTATTGAGCCTTTCGAAAAATACTTATTTTATTTATATAAAAATAATAAAAAAACAATATGTCATCGACATATATATACATAATAGTATTTGTAAAAAAATAACACGATAAAATTGCTGAGTGAAGCTCGGTCACCAAATTATTATATAGAAGCATTTATTTAACTTAATTCGTTGACGTTAATGTGTGTTTAAATGTTTTACAATCTAATTTTAAGCTACGCACTTATTGCTAGTATTTTTGCTACATTTCAATTTATTAATTTCAAAACCAAAAGCTTCTTAAAGATCAAACCCCAAAGTTTCTTAAAATCTATAAACTTGTTTTTAAAAAGGTTTGAAAACTTAAAATGTTTAATAATTCAATTCTTAAATACAATATCAATGAAGCGATCGATTAGCTTATAAAGTCATCTCGTAAACACAATCAATAAGAAATCACAAGTTTATTTACATTTAAGTAATAAAAAATAATAAAGATTTATAAACATGACGTCTACACGAATATAGCAAGTGGTTACGTATCTCATTACGAGACTGTTACGTGAACGCCGACCTCGCCTCACATACAACAAAATTTTGCTTTTTTTTTAATTCCAAGCGCTAATGTGTTTATATAAACAAACTGCTATGCCTGGCTTCTGTTAAAATATTTAAAAATAAATAAATAGAGAGCAATTAAATGAGATGGCTTATTGGCTAAAGGATGAATGGTGAACTGAAGGTCAAATCCAGGCAAGCATAATTATATTTCAATTGCTTAACTTTTTTTATAATAATTAATCTCGTGCTCGATGGTTAAGGAAACATCGTGAGGAAAACAGAACGAGTTGGATGGAATTCTGTTGCAAGTGTATCAATGGGGGATAATTGGAGCAATCTACTCCTCAAGGGGAGGAGAAAGCCTTCGCCCAGCAGTGGACAGCTATTTTTACAATATCATTACTATTTAAAAATTATGCAATTTCCGGTACTCTTGCATTCTTCGAATATTTTAGTGTAGCTGATGTACAAATTTATAATGATTAATTTTATTTAATATTAATTTCTCTTTGCTCAGGTTTTAAACTAGCCACTGGTACTTCTCCGCTACAAAAACCTAATATTCTTTTTATCGCATATTCTAACCACAAGAGGATCAAAGACAAATAAACATTTTTGACGTTATTGGTCGACATCTCCAATAATTAATCTATGATATTTATTAAGGATTAGCGATAAACCATAACAGCCTGTGAATGTCCCACTGCTGGGCTAATCCTCTCACTTTTTTGAAGAGATAAAAAGGCGTTTTGAATGTCCGCGAAGGTTTAATCGGAAATTTGGAAGTATAATTAAAATAGTTATTTGCAATAGTGTTGTATTAAAAATAGGTAAATTAATCAAGTACTGTTTGTAGTGCATAATACAGCAGACATAGTAAATCGCATGGAATATATAAATCTAAAATTTGTCTATCTTTACTCCTTCGATTGGAATAGGGTATAGAGATGGAGCGAATCCAATGTAAATTATTATCAGGTGCTTAGAATGAAAATAGCTTGCATATATATTATTCCATTTGTTCATATGATATCCGATGCGAAGGAGACGTTCATAAATAGATATATAAACACATAGATAGCGGTCCACCTTATCTAACGTTACATGCGCATTAGTTTTAAAACGGCGAACAGCTGGTACACTACGTCCTTCTATGTTAAATTGCGTAGTGCGCAAACTCTCCTAAAACCTATATAACAGTTAGCAAGCCCTATTAGCAAGTACTTTTATATATGTCACTGTATATTATATTTATATACATACGAGTATAATACGTAATACATACGTTATGTTAGTTTTTATGTAACGAAGCTACACTTGTTTACACCTGGATGATAACAGGTTGAATCTCAGTGAGAAACGGTATGCCAAACTTTAAATATATATATATATATATATATCTTTTTATACATATTTAAGTAAATTTAACTATATTTTTTGTTTAGTGAACAAATGTATCGAAAAAGGAACAAGTACTGATTGTAATCTCTAAGCGAGATTATTGCCGAGCAGTGCGACTCCACGGACGGATTTTATTTTAATATATATTATTTATACAAAAAATATATAAAAAAATGGAATAAAGGAAAGTAAATATGTTCGCAAGAGACAAATTCATGTGTGATTTTCTCAATTTTTCAATTACGACTGTGGTCGAATTCCGACCACTGAGAAACATTCGTTTTAATGAATAAGCATACGGTTAGTAGATGGGATGCGTTTATTTTTTCTTTTATTTTAATTTATAATATATTTTTCACTAGATTATTCAAGGCTTGCTTCCTCATTCTGATATTTTCCGTACAGAGTATTAATAACGTACATATAAAACATTGCCTGTCGTTTTTAAATATCCGTATGTAAATGTCAGAGTTTTTTTTTTTAATTGTTTTAATTTATCGCGGTATTTAGGCGAAGGTACATCATGCGAGCACTCAACTTCTCTTGCCATTGGCTGTCTGGTGAAATTATTCTTGAGTCTTGACTTTTGATGTTGCAAACGTTTCCTCTTCTACTGTTTTCTGATACAAGCCAGTTTAAACCGGTTATTTTCTTCAAGCGTTTTTATAGTCGTACTGCCTCATATTTGTTGGTCTAGCTTTTAGGGTTATATTCGTTGTTTCGAGTCACGGTTCAGACCACTATAACTAAGTTACTGTTTTTTTTGTCAAGAATATTAGCTTGGATATTGGAAGTTGGTGATATACTCTCTGAACTCAGTCGTTTTGATCGTCGTCTAAATCGCTGTGAATATTTATTCTCTGAGAAATGAAATTTTAATTTTATGTCGCAAATTTCACTCACGTCACTTCAACAGTGGAAGGAGTGGGAACATTTGCATGTGCATTTAGTATTAATCGAATGACATGATGACGTATAACGTGTTAAACACTAGAAACGCGATGTATATTAAACATAACTAAGCAACATATGTTCTAGGATAATATTTAATTAATGACGAATTGTTTAGATAATAATGAAACTTATTTTCTACATAAATTTGCTCACCTACAACTAATCTAAACAACCTAAAACTAAATAAAAAACCAACATACACGACCAAGTCCAGTGCGTGTTTCAGTGTGTATTGAAAATTAATTATATTTACATTTTAAGAGCAAAGAGTGTATTGGACTAGTCTATATGAGATTAAGTTTGTGACGTGTTTTATTACATCCGATTTATTTTGTTAGTTTTTTGTTGTCGGTTTGGTTTTTCGTTATTTATGTAATATATTTAATTATCATCCTCAAAATCAACGTGTCTCTTATATGTTAGCCGATCTCCTTTATTTATTATACTTTAGAGGTCAAATTAAAAACAAATCCTTCCTTACTGTAAACCTGTTAGGTGTGTAAAATTTTTTTGGTGCTAGCTCGAGTACTTGCGTTGATATGTCAGTCAGTCAGTTATTTTATTATATATTAATTGTTTCTTCGAAAAGTTTAATGAAACAAAAAAAAAAAAACATTTCTTAGAAGTAGTTCCCGTTTTGTTTCAGATCGCAAAGAACGGTCAGCTTCAACCGGTGGAGAGTGGTGGAACACAGACGTGTGGAGGGCGCTGTGGGGCCGAGCAGTGCGCTCTGTGCAGAGGGGATGCGGATACAGATAACAAGCAAAACATTGTAAGTTGAAAATGTTATAACGCACAAATGGAACATGACTAGTTTTGTTCCTGACCCATCTGGGTAGATGTCATTGACCTGAATATCTACCACCATGCATATCACCATATACCGTAGTGATCCTATGTAATTTTGATCGAGGATAAATTTTATCCAGTGGCTCGAAAAGAAGTGAGAATTCAGTGATTCTTAACCGAAGATTTATGTGCTTAATATATGTTTATAATACACTAGCTACCCGTCTCAGCTTCGCACGCGTAGAATAAGGGTCGACATAAATCGTTTATGTATATACGTATGTATATCGTAATACATATAACTCCAATGTCAAATTACAGCCAATGTATACAAAACCATAATTAATTATATACCTTCATCAGGATCATTTCATTCCGTCCATTGGTGAAAACCTTACCAATATCCGTTTGAATGATTTTGAATTTGTCGCAAACAGACTAGACGCAGCGGGTAGACTTTGTTTTTTTTTTTTATAATGATTTCGTGCTCAGCTGTGCAGGGAAATATCGTAAGGAAAACTATATTTGTGTTGCATATCAATATGCCATGGTATCCACGCTTTGGAGCAGGGTGGTAATATAAGCTTTCTGTGTTCTCCACAAAAGTAGGGTAAGATACAAACTCTTGGGATAATAAATATTTTTAACTTTAATAATTGTTTTGAATTTAAAATTAAATATTGGTTTTGTTTTGATATTTTCAGGAAGATGCTGATGAAACACAATCAGTCGAGGAGCACGTACCAGGTCTCAATTTGGAATTCCTCAGACAGCTGGTCAGCCTCGCGAAGATCATGGTTCCAGGGTTCCGCAGCCATGAAGTTGCACTGCTGGCCGCTCATACAGTCTGCCTCTTCTCTAGGACCTTCCTGTCGATATATGTAGCTTCCTTGGAAGGTTCTATCGGTGAGTTTTAATTAAATGTTTAATTGAACTTATTAAAGCTGTTATGTGATTTAATTTCATATCTCTTAATATATGTTTTTCTATATTATACCTTAACTCTTTAAGCTAAAGAATCAATTTATAATACAAATGTAATCATGTTGAATATTATTAATATGAATAAATATAAAAAGGATACCGACGTTTTTAATAATTTTCGAAAAAGCTTGTCTCGCTAATAAATTGGAATTTGAAATTCGGGAATTCTAAAAAGATTTAAACGCTTGTCAGTGCTCTAGTAGTTGTCGTCTGTTGTTGATTTGTTAAAATTTAATTTAAATGAGTTCGGTTAATATCCCCGAAATATTCATATCTTATTTTGCATTACATTGCAATGAGGTATCTAAAAGATTACGGCAGGATTTTTTAAACACTAACCAAAACCTTGTTTAATATAGTTTGACATGTTACACGTTTATCATTGGAATCCATTAAAAGTAAATGCACAGGCAAAAGTTTCACCTCATTCCGCCGTATCAATGACGTCAACATCATTTGATATGTAAGTATTTTCTCCGAAATTAACATCAGGAATAATAAATAAGTGTCATTTAAGCTCAAGGAAATAATATTTTTTTTTTAGTATTATGGCTTATTATTTATAATGTCTATATTGATTATATTATCATGCCCATTCATATTGTTTTTTTTAATGGCAAAATTAGAGATTAACTTGTGATTTGTCGTTACAGTGAAACACATAGTCCAAAAGGACTTACGCGCGTTCTCCGCTCTCCTCATACAATGGTTTGGTATCGCGATACCAGCGACCTTCATCAACTCCATGATTCGTTACCTGGAGAGTAGACTGGCACTCGCCTTCAGGACTCGTCTCGTGAATCACGCCTACGAGCTCTACTTCAAGAACCAGACCTACTACAGAGTGGCCAATCTTGATGCCAGAATAGAAAATGCGGATCATAGGTAAGCAATTGTCTGAATACTACAGGTTCTACTATTAAAGATATTTGTGGTGTTGTATTCCAAAGGGCAGAGTGAGATAATGAGCCAGTGTAAAAGAGAATTAAGAACCAGGCTCAACGTCAAGTGCTTTCCAAAACATGAGAGTGTACACTACCAATTTCCAAATCACGAAATGTTATTTACAGTTATGGCTCGATCACCACAATACTAGCTATCGTACAATGTTGGTTACCATCAGCTAATATTTGGTAACTTGCCATGGCTTTTGAAGTTTTAATAAATTTTAATTTTCTTTATTGAAGAAAATTTTCAGAACATCGAGGCTCCGAAAATGTTGAAATAGCTAAACGATGTGACGTAATTGTCTAAAAATATGATATAATATGAAAGCCTTATGAGTATCAAAGTGTGCTTTGCTAAATTTTGCGCTCTGATTATTTTCCTCTCATATAAATGGTGAAAGTCAAACATTCTTAGTTATATTTTCAATATACTTTCACCAAGTATCTGTTACTAGCTTTTTTGTTGTTGTAAGTCTCTTTGATGAACACAAATTATCATTAAGGGATTAAACAATATAAATCAATTTAAGTGTTCTAAGGCGGATTTATTCAAACTTTATCTTCATCTTTAAGGTACCAAGAGAAGTACATACATGTAGGAAGATAAAAAGTGCACGAACTTAAAGTAAATTTTAAAATCATATTCCAAAAAAACTTATGTCTCATACTAATTAATATTACTAATAAATATAATGTATAAGATTTACATACTTAAGTGGTTTATATACGTAAATATATAACTAACACTATTTTTATATATTTAGATTGGATTCCATCTTGGATATATCTAGTTACAAATCCAACTCATTGTTGCTTTAAGACTAAAAATAACATAAGACATAAAACCTCAGTAGACATATTAAAAAGTAAAGACAAATTAAAATTTGTATTTTTATCACTTATCAAGACTTTAAACAGTTATGTTTCTCGGGAACCTATGTGGGATTTCTGGGATTTCTATGTGGGAATATTACTCT
Organism: Nymphalis io; assembly: GCF_905147045.1. NCBI lineage: Eukaryota > Metazoa > Arthropoda > Insecta > Lepidoptera > Nymphalidae > Nymphalis > Nymphalis io. Next base: position 9,117,818 of record NC_065911.1, read on the forward strand.
TTATACATATTCAATATATAAGTACCGTTTCTCTCCCAACTGTTTTTAAGAAAACAAAACTTTATAGACACTATATTGAAAACGAACATTTTGAATAGCCCGATTGGTGGATCGATTATAAATGCCATTTCAGATTTATAAACCTCCAATAGGTACAATTTGTTTGATAATGAGAAGACAATTGAATCGTGTTGTATGTAATAATTTCTAGTAAGTTTTGATTATATGATGATTTAGTTGGATAATCCTGATTTTATCTATCTTATTTCTATTTCCAGGTTAACAGAAGACGTATCAGTGTTTACACAATCAGTTGCCCACTTATATAGTTCGCTGACGAAGCCCTGCTTCGATCTGCTCCTCATTGTGCTGACTCTCGCCAGTTACTCCAGCAAAATGAAGGGAAATATTTTCTTAGGTAAATATCAGAAAAACAGCTAATTTTTACATGATAACACCCAATGTAATTCAGTAACAGTATAACATATAACATATAATAATGTAATTCATTTCATTGTGAATATTTTTGACGTAAAAACACCGCTGAGTTTTCTTTCGGCGTTTCTTTTTAGATCTGGGGATTTTTTTTTGCGTCGATAGTAGATTTATGATAAAAAAATAACCATTAAGAATTTGACATTGACTTCCGATTATTTAAAATATATATTTTTTTAGCATAACAAGACAAACTAATATCGTCGAATACATTATTAGGATTAGAAAAAAAAATTATAAAATGAAAACGCTGTTTTTTTTTTTAAATTTCATCATAGCTTAATATTTTTTAACCATTTCACAGGTCCCGGTATGTCAACGGTGGTCATCTGCCTTACCGGTCAGCTATTGCGTCTGCTCAGTCCAAGGTTCGGAGCCCTGGCTGGTGAGGAGGCGAGGATGAAGGCTAACCTGAGACACGTCCATTCGCGACTTATTGCTCATGCTGAAGAAGTCGCATTTTATGGTGGACATAAGGTAAGGCTGTTACATATAAATATAGCAAAATGTTAACTACACGTTACAGGAGACGTGATATACTCTCATCACGCTCAAAGTTTCACAACAGAGAGCTTATAAAATTATAAGCAAAAAACAAATAAAAAGTTACTGTTATGTAAAAAGGGGCAAAGGTTCAGTGGCTAGAAAAAAATAACCTTAACCAAAGCTTAACTGGGTGTCTAAATGAATTAGAAGAAAAAACTACACGTGTCGAATGTGATTCTACCACACGTGTATCTGCCAATGCGCATTGGAACAGCGTATGGGGATAAGCTCCAAAACTTCTCATGTTGAGAGGATCAGGATCAGAGCACAGGAAAAGTTCCAGGATATTCCAATATTGCTTTGAAAAAAATTGCTAAAAGAATATTTGAGAATATATCCTATTTGTTCAATTTACTATTTAATTTTTTTACAATTAACTTACAACTTTGAAATAAGCAATATTAATTTGTAAACGGCATTCCTTCGTTCCAGGTGGAACTCGGACAGCTGCAGTCGGCATATAAAGAACTGGTGACTCAGATGACGTCAGTCTTCAACAAGAAGCTATGGTACGTGATGTTGGAGCAGTTCTGCATGAAGTACGTGTGGTCCGGCACCGGCATGGTGATGCTGGCGTTACCCATCCTCACTGGAACCAGGATTGATGGTGAGTTATATTTTTCAATGCTGATTTTTTGTTATTTGTATTATTTGTAAGCAGAACAGAAATGTGATAAGTGACATTGACTATAATAATTATAACATTTAAAGATATTGTAACGCTTTAAGTCTCTTCTCAATATTCAAGTGAGGCTCCAACAAAAATCTTATAAAAAGCATTACTAGACTGAATGAAAATATAAAAAACGAAAATGTATTCGTTCTAGATTACATTTATATCTGCTTAATTCACTCTATACTTAAGAACTATTATTTTTCCTTACGGCTAGTAGAATTGTCTACAAGATGTCATAATTCAGAAAAAAAAAACAATCGGCTTGCTACTTATCAGTGTTGACGTAACTCCGAGTTGTATGGAATTAAAACAGCGCCCTCTAGTGACGGTAATCAGGATTCCATATAAATAGCAATTAAAGTCAACTAAGCTCAGATTACTTCGAATAACGGCAATAGTGTGGTAATTCGACAATTCTATTATCTGTGGGCAAAACGAATCAATTTTTTTTAATCAGTACCCGGACCTAAATATAAATATCACTTTAAAATTATTTTACATACTTGTAAGTGGGTACTCATCATATATTCTACCGCCAAACAGTAATATTAGTATTTTTATATTCCGGTTTGAAAAGTGAGTGGATCAGTGTCACTACAGGTACAAGCGACATAACAACTTAGTTGCCAAAGTTGACGCATTGGCGGTGTACGGTTGCTATATATATTATAAAATAGGAAGGCGGACGAGCATATGGGCCACCTTATGGTAAGTGGTCACCAACGCCCATAGACATTTTCATTGTAAGAAATGTTAACCTTCGCTTACCAATGCGTCACCAACCTTGGGAACTAAGATGTTATCTCCCTTGTGCCTGTAATTACACTGGCTCACTCACCCTTCAAACCGGAACACAACAATACCAAGTACTGCTGTTTTGCGGTATAATATCTGATGAGTGAGTGGTACCTACCCAGACGAGCTTGCACAAAGCTCTACCACCAGTATTTTATTTGATATTTCTTAGTGCCATTGTATATGGACATATACAATGCATATACAATACATATATGATAAAATGAACGGCTGTGTGAATGTAGCCTAAGGTTGTATCTAAACTTAAAATAATATGACAGTGCTTAGAGATGTTATATATTATTTGTTCAGGAGTCCATTTAGGCTTTTTGTAGATTGCTTTTAAAATTTTATTGATAGGATATCTTTCTAGTAAAAAATTGTACAAGAAAAAATATTGCTAAAATTTCCATAATTTCAGCAAATAATAGAAGAGTTAAGAATTGGTTATATAAGTACAAGGGAAAATAAAGCTAATTATATGGGAATTGTGGGGTATTTTGATTTTTAATTAGCGTCCTTAGCTTTTGCATTATGGTATATGTCTACCTCTTATTTATATATATATATATGTATTCTCTTTTCGGTGTGTTGAAATAAATCAATAAATAATCTTCGATATATCTCAACCGTGCCTATAATAATTAGTTATATTTTTTTTGTAATTGTTTTATTTCTGGTATAATAAAGTGATGAAACAATTTTTTTTTAATTTTGTGTGGTTTTTTATTTTGAGTTGGATCATGACTGATAGTTCAATGTGTTACTACAGGCTCAGCGGGAGAAGGTATCAGTGCGAGAACAGAATATATGACGACGTCTCGGAACCTACTCAATTCAGCCGCCGACGCCATCGAGAGGCTGATGTCCAGCTACAAGGTATGTCAGCTGTTTTTGTTATTTTTCCTTTTCATTTGTTTTAGGAGACATTTTAGTCTGAAGGGCCACAGAGCTTTCGTTGCTTTTTTTACAAATGGCAACAAATTGGTAGGGCCAAAGGCAGGTCAAAATATAATATCCTCTTACAACCCGGGTTCCTTCAAACGAGTTGGAAGAGGCATCTTGCGGGCCGGCAAGGCGAAGGCGGCTAGTGCAGAACGTTTTTCCCGTCTGTACTGGCCGTCGTCGCGTTTGGACTCTACTACCACTTACCGTCAGGTGGAGTAGAGTCATTTGCCCTCCCGGCGAATATAAAAAAAAAATAATAGAAGCAAATTATCCGTGTAGTGACGGAGAAAGAATATATTTCACTGCCCCTCTCGTTCCCATGGGTGTCGTAAGAGGCGACTAAGGGATATCTGAGCGACCATCTGCTCATCTGGTGGTAAACATCCGCCTGGCTTGTTAACACCGTACGCATGGTGAAAAACTCGTGAAGTGGGTTGCAGCCGCGTTTCGAGGTCAGCCAGCGTACAGCCAGTGCCCGAGCGAGTATTGCCGCAATGGGTGTTGGTCCAATGGAGACGGCTGTTGAACCAATGCCGGGGGAAACTGTATTGACCTGCCGGACAGGGAGACTCGAAGAAACGGCTGTTCCGCTGGCCGCCCGTGGCATAGTACAGGGGCCCGAGCGTGCCTAACCAGCTCGCGAGGCTGCCCCACCAGGCCACGCATAATCTCGGGGTGGACCGTCGTGCCGGTTGGTGACCGGAAGGTGGGGTCCCGGCGGCCCCTTCCGGGGGGTTCGGGGGTCCTTCCGTCCGGCGGGTCAGTGTATTTTTCCTTTTGGCAACCACTTGGGGAACACGCCTCCACACTTTGCCCGTCCCTATCGTGGCAATACGTCGCTCGCTTCACGTTTCTTTTCCATTTTTTTCCCAAATGGTAGCGCAACAAAACAAATAACGGTCGTACAGCGGTGCACACCCCCACCATACCCTCGCTGTTTGAGGTCGAGTTCTCTAGCATCCGTGGACTCCACGCTAACCTCAACGCTGTCCACCACCATCTCGAGACAGCACGGCCAGCAATGTTGTTTCTCACGGAGACACAAATACTCCGTCCTGCCGATACCAGCTACCTTAATTATCCCGGCTACACGCTTGAAGAATCCTGCAAAGCGAAAGCCGGAGTATGCTTGTTTGTCAGGACGGATGTTTGCTGTCACCGACTGCGCTGCTTGGAGGACCCCTCCTTCTCCATGTTGGTGGTACGTGTGGACCTGGTTCGTCAGAGTCGAGTCTACGTGTGCCTCTACAGATCCCACAATGGTGACTTGGAGACAAGCCGATTATTTGACCATCTTAGTCGGGTGGCGATGCTGCGCAAGAGCAGTTTCCTAACGCGGAATTGGTGTTTTTGGGGGATTTTAATGCTCACCACGAATCATGGTTGAAATCCCTCAAAACTGACCATGCTGGAAGGACTGCTCATGCTTTTGCTCACATATGACTTGACCTAACTGGTTGATCAGCCCACCAGGATCCCAGACATTGATGGGCAAGCACCTTCTCTACTGGACCTTCTGCTGACTTCTCACTCGGTGGAATATCAGGTTGTGGTTCAGGCTCCTCTTGGCTCTTCGGATCACAGCCTTATATCTACCAGAGTGCCACAGGCTAAGCTGCCGCCTCTAGCGGTATGCAAACGTCGCGTTTGGCACTATAAGTCGGCAGATTGGGACGGTATGCGCGATTACTATGCGTCGGTCCCTTGGAAGAAACGTTGCTTCAGTGGGAATGACCCGACAGCTAGTGCCGCTGCTGTTGCTGACGAGATCATGTTGGGAATGGAATACTACATTCCTAGCTCAGATCTCGTCAGTAGGGGTACGCGTAACCGTTGGTTCACTCGTGAATGTACCGATTCTGTATCATCTAAGCAGGCGGCATATCGCAAGTGGATCAACGGCTGCATTAGCGGGGCGTGTAACATTGACTCACTGAAAGCAAACTACAATAAAAATTCCAAGTCCTGTAGAAAGGCATACACGAGAGCGGATGCACAGCGCATTGTACAGATTGGTCATGACCTTGTTTCGCATCCTAGGGGCTCCCGTTTCTTGTTTCAAGTCTGTGCAAAACAATTTCTGCCAACCTTCGCTGCCACCGCTCAGAAATCCGGACGGATCGCTAGCTCACAGTGCGCAAGAGCAAGCTTATCTCCTGGCTAAACTTTTTGCCGATAATTCCGTCATCGATGATTGTAGTGCGCTGCCACCTACAATACCTTCATGTGGCCATACGATGCCTGACATTAAAATCAGGCAACGTGATGTGCGTGCGGAGCTGCAATCACTTGATGTACGGAAAGCTAGTGGTCCCGATGGAATACCAGCCATAGTGCTGAAGAAGTGCGCAGCGGAGCTGTCTCCTGTGTTAACGCGCCTGTTCCAACTTTCTCTCTCTTCGGGATGTGTGCCGGAGGCTTGGAGAAGAGGTAATGTGCAAGCTGTTCCCAAAAAAGGGGATCGGTCTGACCCGGCAAATTATCGGCCAATAGCTATCACCTCAGTACTTTGTAAGGTGATGGAACGGATTTTAAACAACCAACTGATCCATTACCTAGAAGATCACTGTTTAATTAATGATCGTCAGTACGGGTTTCGACCAAAACGGTCCACAGGTGATCTTCTAGCGTACGTAACACACCTCTGGGGTGAAGCTATCGACAAGCATGGATAATCGTTGGCTGTCAGCCTCGATATCTCCAAGGCTTTCGACAGGGTCTGGCACAGAAGTCTTCTCTCCAAGCTGCCGGCATATGGTCTGCCTGCCCAGCTATGCACCTGGATTGCCAGCTTCCTACACAAGCGTAGCCTTCGTGTTTTAGTTGATGGTTGCGCTTCACAATTCTATGTAGTGAATGCTGGGGTCCCCCAGGGATCTGTGCTATCTCCCACACTCTTTCTTTTGCATATCAATGATATGCTCTCTCTTGGGAACATACATTGCTATGCAGACGATAGTACAGTGCATGGTGGATACCACGGACGCGCAGTGGCTGGGCGAGCGGAAATCGAGGAGAGGCGGAAGGATCTTGTCATTGAACTCGATAGGACGTTAGAGCTCATCGCCAAATGGGGCTCTGATAATCTTGTTGAGGTTAATGCCAAGAAAACACAGGTATGCGCTCTCACGGCGAAAAAGTCAACATTTTCCCCTTTTCCCTCCCTCTGTGGTACTCCGCTGGTGATGCAAAGCAAAATCGCCATGCTGGGGATTGACGTTCGCTGCGACCTTAGTCCAAAGGATTACATCGAGGCTGTTATAAAAACAGCTTTACGGAAACTCGGAGTTCTGCACAAGGTGCGGCGCTTTTTCACGCCACAACAACTGTGCCTGCTGTACAAAACACAGGTACGGTCTTGCGTGGAATATTGCTCGCACCTTTGGGATGGCTCCGCTAAGTACCTACTTGGGGCCTTGGACCGGTTGCAGCGACGTGCCGTACGCATTATTGGCGACGTAAAGGTCACAAACACCCTTGACCCTTAACAATTTCGTCGTGAGATAGCAGCACTGAGCGCTTTCTATCGACTGTATCACGGCGAGTGCTCTGAGGAATTATTCTCTCTAATTCCTGCTTCCCCCTTCCTTCTTAAGTCCACGCGAGGTGGTTCTCGATGTCACCACCTAACTGTGACATAAATTCCATCGCGAACAAAGAAATTTGGCAACTCTTTTCTTTGTCGCACTTCCAAAAAATGGAATTCCTTACCAGCTCACGTGTTCCCCTCCTCTTACAACCCGGGTTCCTTCAAACAAGGCGTGAAGAGGCATCTTGCGGGCCGGCAAGGCGAAGGCGGCTAGTGCAGAACGTTTTTCCCGTCTGTACTGGCCGTCGTCACGTTTGGACTCTACTACCACTTACCATCAGGTGGAGTAGAGTAATTTGCCCTCCCGGCGAATATAAAAAAAAAAAAAAATTGGCCGATAGTGCAGTAATCGATGGAATGATAACAGAGCACGTTTACTTTGAACGATATCTGTGGGAAAATCGCTGGGAGGGAACCGTCTCTATTTGTCACGCCAGCGGACCAAATGAGGACACAACGTTACACACACTACAGAAATGTCCAGCACGGGAAGAGCCGCGGCAAAGGTTGATCGCAGCAGTCGGCGGAGTCCTATCGCTGCCAGGAGCGAAGACCATTTTAGTGTATAAGAGGCCGACATAACACTCTATCATCATCCGGGATCGAGAGTATCCATATTACCTCCCGAAAAAAAAAGAAGAAGGTACCCACCACAAAGATGCGCCAGCTACTACCGCCTCGGGTTTCTTAAAGCACACCGCTAATCTGCCCGCGCTCGCGTTGCAGGAGGTGGTGACGCTGGCGGGCTACGCCACGCGCGTGTCGGACATGCTGGTGGTGTTCGGCGAGGTGGCGCGCGGGCGCTGCGTGCGCGCCGTGCACTCCGCGCCCGCGCCCGCCGACGGGTTCGCCGTCACCTTCCGCGACAACCAGCCCGTGCCCATGGGTGAGCATCCTACACACCCCCGCCGCTTTTTATTCAATATTTGCTATTGCTTAAATAGCACCAAGTTTTCGACTTCGGAAAGTTGATGCATCCCTCCTGGAGCAGAGTATTCGAATCGACAGGGTTAATTATAAAACACTGATAACATCACAGAATCCTATTACTGACATCATAAGCAACAGCCTCTACTGTAAATTTTAATTGAGCTTCAGAATCCCTAATATTTATAAATTCTTAATATATTTAAATTTCCTTGTCTAAATATTAACAACTCTGCGCTGTAAGCAGTCAGCACTAAGGTAGACAAACTATGCTTTATGAAAAATATTAACGCGGGTGTGGACGGGGTCACCGGCAGCGCGGCGCTTGATCTTAACGTAATGTATTTTATGACAGGCCGGTTGGCGTGGTTGGTAAATACTTGCCTTTCACGCCGAAGGTTGTGGGTTCGATTCCCACCCGGGACAGACATTTGTGTGTATAATCATGTCTGTTTGTCCTGAGTCTGGGTGTAATTATCTATGTAAGTATGTATTTACAAAAGAAAAGAAAATAACTACATGGGACATAATAGCTTGGTTCCCAAGGTTGTTGGCGCATTGATGATATGTTAGTGAACATCATCATCATCATCAACACCCGTCGTCGTCCACTGCTGGACATAGACCTCTCCAATGGCACGCCACTGAACAGGATCCTCAGCTCTCAATTTTCATTCGTTGCCAGCCACTTTGCGAATATCGTCACTCCATCTACCCGGAGTGCGTCCTACGTTTGTTAGTGATGGTGATAGTTAATATCTTCAACGATGCTGATATTTATTGGTGGTGGTGATCATTTCCCACACGTGCCCTATTTGCTAGTCGTACATAATCAAAATATATACATATATATTAGGCAAAGTGACTTACACGACGGACTTGTCGATTCGGTTGCTGAACGTGCCCATCGTGACGCCGGCGTGCGACGTGGTCGCCAGCGGAGTGTCGCTGGAGTTGAAGCCCGGCACGCACCTGCTCATCGTGGGACCCAACGGCTGCGGGAAGTCCAGGTGAGTACTGTGAATTTCGAAAATGACGAACAATTATTGTGTTCAAAGCATCGTAACAAAACTTACTGTGCCGTTTCACCGCATTATTTTTTGATTAAACAAATATAAAAGCTTGTTTCAAATAGGTACAATACAAGTTGCAACCTGTAAATGTCTCACTGCTGAGCTTAGGCCTCCTCTCCTTTTTTTAAGGAGATGGTTTGGAGCTTATTCCACCACGCTGCTCCAATTCGGGTTGGTGGATACAAATGTGGCAGAATTTCAGTGAAATTGGAACATGCAAGTTTCCTCACGATGCTTTCCTTCATCGTCTAGCACGAGATTAAATGCATCGATAATTCAGTGGTGCTTGCTCGAGTTGAACGCACGATGTTCCGTTAAGATCATCTCGGCTTAATAAGTATAACCAAGCGTAGCGAAGACGCAGGAGCCTCGTTTGATATACAACACGTGTTGGGCAGCTTGTTCCGCATAATCTCGGGGCTGTGGCCCGTGTTCGGCGGCTCGCTGAGCGTGCCGCGCCCGTGCGAGTGCGCGCACTGCGCCGGCGAGCTGGCGGCGCCGCCCTGCGCCGCGCGCCCCGTCATGTTCTACATCCCGCAGAGGTGAGCGCGTCGCGGGACGTTTTACTTCCTCGTTCATATAATGACTCGCCTCATATTTTGGATAACAAGCGTAGGAGTGTTTTTTGGGGTTTCCTTGTTGATGACACTTTTATTACTATTTGACAATGTGCTTTCAGAGTACGTCGGTTTAGAGTCAATGACTTCCTGTTGCATAGTAAAAAGATTAAAGGTATCAATTAATCCACATGTTAAGTGTGCAAAAACGGATGTAATCCAAAATGGGGAAGCGTTAGACTTTATTGACACTACTAAATTTCTTGGCATCGATTTTCCTAGGCTGCAATTGGAAAATGTTAATTTATTTAGTCGGCGAGAAGACTGGGTTTTACGCAATTCACAGTAAAGAAAATAAGATTGTAAATAGATGTGGATACGACTCGTACATTTTAGCTATTTCCAGTGGTGCCGCAGCAGTAGATATCAATATGATCTTTGTGTTCCAAAATACAGTTATTCGTGTAATATATAAACTGTGATGTGAGTACTATTAATACTAGGAACGGACATAAGCTAGCCATTTCTGGGACGAGACTACACAATGTTAATAATTATCTCGTGTAACATTTTAATCGTAAAATAAAAGCACACGGACCCGCAGGCCGTACATGTCGATGGGCTCGCTGATCGACCAGATCACGTACCCGTCGCGCGTGGCGCCGCAGGACGCGGCGGGCGAGGCGCGCGCGGCGCACATCCTGCGCGTCGTGCGGCTGGACGCGTGCGCCGCGCGCCACGGCGGCCTGCGCGCCGTGCGCGACTGGCGCAGCACGCTGTCCGGCGGGGAGAAGCAGCGCGTCGCCTGCGCGCGCATGTTCTACCACCGGTACGAGCGCCGGCCGTTCGCGTGCTGTGTAGCTTAAACGACTGTTACTATTAGACGACCTTATCTCAAAGGTCACCTGAGCGAAACATATTTGGTGAACAATATTTTGGTTTCATGATAAGTCGTATAAATTTTCAACTTTTATTAATAGATGTTTAGTCCATCCGTTATTATTAACATTCAGGATCGAATTCACCGCTTTTATATAGTGTTCGGATGATATTACGCTCATACTTAAAATACACTCAACTTTGGATTATCATGAAATGTTGGACATTCACATTTTATGCTTACTGCAGTCCGTGATATAGTTTTATCAGAATTAATGGTTATGAAAAATAAAGGAATATTATAGGGCCGAGATAAAAACCCTGTGGTATGCCATGATGAGCTATATGATTTAGATTTATACCTATTAAAATACTTTTTCAAATATGACTATCCGTTCTAAAAAACTAAATTCCGAATGATTCCGTTTTGTACTACATTTGTGATCACATCGCTGACACTCTTTGAAATACAATCGTAATCGTTTTATCCTTTGTATTGTCGGACTTGTTATTGGCATTCAGATGTTAATTATTTGGTGATTATATTAAATGCAAATACTATAATTGTTTGATGATAGTTACATATATGCTTTAATAGCTAACAAGTGTCCATTTCCCGCTTTTTTTAAACTTTAGTTGAGTTGTTTTTGTTTCCCCTCTTTTTCTTGCCTTTTATCATTGATCTGACCTTTGCATAATTTTTGAAAATAAATAAAAAATAAGGTGATAACAAAAAATTGGAGCGCACGTGTCCTCAGGCCGGTGTACGCGCTGCTGGACGAGTGCACGAGCGCCGTGTCGATGGAGACGGAGGTGGTCATGTACGAGGAGGCCATAAAGGAGGGCATCACATTGCTGTCCATTACGCATCGACCCAGTGTCTGGTGAGTTGAGTTCTCTTCGAAGACTAGGATATTTACTAAACTGGGTAAAGTAGCACATAACTGTGACATCAATTCCATCGCACACAAAGAAATATGGCAACTCCTTTCTTTATCGCACTTCCAAAAAATGGAATTCTTTACCATCTCACCTGTTCCTATCCTCTTACAACCTGGGTTGTAAGAGGAGAGGAAACTTTAAACGAGGCCTGAAGTGGCATCTCACTAGATGTTCTACAACATTCTTCCCGTGTATACTGGCCGTCGTCGCATTTGGACTCATTTGGAGTCATTTGCCTTCCCGGCAAATATATATTGGTGTTTATATAACATATAAACACCAATAGTAACCAGGATATTATATGCCTTAAATAAATCGTAATTTCTAGGCGATACCACACGCACGTACTAGAGTTCGACGGGGCGGGGAGCTGGTCGTTCAGGGCCCTAGACAAGGAAATGTCAGCTATTACACCAGCATTACCGAGGATCACCGAAACCACCACGAACACAGACAACGAAAAGGAACAAACAATTGAGTGACGGTGACATGCAACCCGAATGGTAAATGACGTCACCAATATTACGTCATCGATGCTACAGATAATTAATGACTGTTTATCGTTATTATTAACGATGATATTAATGTTTTGTGAGAAATTCGTTTGAAGGTGAGCTTCGCGCTATCGTGAATAAAACGTCGATCGATGATGTGATCTTCGAAATAGAACGCCAAGTGTTTAAACATGGGAAATATAATAATGATTGATGTTTTATATTTTGTATTGAAATGATAAACAAATGTCTCCTTGTGAAATAATTCAACGTTACATAAAAACGTTGCACTAATCGTTTAATTATATTCAATTAATATATTCGACCAACTGTTATTTCAAATGCTATGGACGTAATATATTATAAGAGAACTGATATTACATTGTATAAATTCGTATAACTATTTAATAAGTTTAAATATATTAATTATTTACTACAAATGTACCGATATCATAAAAAAAATATGTCAACGAACGTGATTTAGTGGCTCATGATTATTAACTGTCTACATTAAAAACTTTTTAAACTTTTTTATTAATTATCAATCAATTGAAAGTACCATAGAAAGAGAATAACTACTAATAATAATAAATGTTTACAATTTTATTATATTTTAATCCTCTAGGAGTAAATTTAAGCCACGATGTCACCAGTACGGCAAATTATATGTTTCGTTTCCTTTTGTACTATTTTTCAAGTGCAATCTAAAATAATATATTAATAATGTATATAACACTCTTTATGATATATCGCTGATATATCATAAACTGTAAACTCAGTAAACTCATTCGGAGTCCAAATTCTGTTTTTTATATTATTCACATTTATTGTTTACATTCTAAGATTAAATTAATGAACTTGATTGGAATGAACCCATTTATTGGAACGTGTAGATCGAAACAGATTAATTTTAGATTGAAATTGTGCCGCATGTGTGTACTCTAATCCTTGAATGCTTTTATCTATAATATCTCCTTTTTAAAAACAAATTATTATAAAGGGGTTCGCAAATTTCCCTTCATATTAACAGGTTCAAATTCACCAATTTATGATTAAAATTTAAAGCCGCCGCCAGCAACGCACCTGCAAGCCCTCGGATGTTGCAAGTGTCCATGGGCGGTGGTAGTCCCTTTACATCAGATGAGCCTCTGTTTGCCCCCATCCTCTTACATAAAAATGGTTAAATAAAAATGTATATATGCAAAATTAAAGTTCAACCGAACACAAACAGACAATGAGACAGTTGCATATATATATATATACTTGTAACATATATATACTTGTGCTACAGCTGAGGTCCATTTAATCGGGATCTTACTGTTTATCAATTTATAAATTGTATATTTCAATGATAATAAAGTTTAAAAGAACATTTGTAATGTAAGTTGAAATGTCTATGAGCTGCTGTTCTATAATATTATCCAATGGCAAAAGGCGTAAAGATAAAAAAACTTTAATTTACATATTCCATGCGTTACTGTATTACGCACTACAAAAATTCTTGATTCTCTTAATTTATAATGCAACATTATACCACTTAACTATTTATATCAATTTAAATTTTACTTCCAAAGTTTTGATAGAAATTCGACTGACATTCAAATCGCCATTTTTTCACGAATCCATAACAAATACCACAGATTATCCAGATACGAATGATGTCATGTCATTTCAAGGTCGACTCTGTTTATTTGTCTTTACTTCTCTTGCGATTGCAATATTTATATATAATATTTAATCATGTTTCTATTATAAAGTGAGATATATTCAAAGTTAAATAATCCGATCCAAATGTTATTCCTAAGTATTGATAAAATTTAAGCCATTTTCAAATTAGAATTTTAGATTATATATGTAGTTTCTATATACCAGTAATTGATATATATTTTTACACTTTCCTTTATTTAATTATACAATTATAATTGTAATGTGAAATTTCGTTTAGATTTTTTTATTTAAAATAATTTTAGACCACGAAAGGTTTTTGAATTATGGTAAAAACTTATTTTTTTATACTGGCAAATTGATATAATTGTCAGGTTGTTTAATTTTTGAGTGCTTTTTATAAATCGGTGATTAAAAAGTATGAAAACAAAAAAAGCACTATATTTTATTTTAATAGCATTCTTGTTCGAGATTATCAAAGATGGCTGTTTTGAATTTTTTTCTTGCTTTTATATATTATCTTTTGTCTAAGATATACATATCAATGTATTGTTTCATATTTATTTTATGGTAATTTAAGTAATGTTAATATTGTATAGTGTAAAATATTGTAGTTCTAGGGCACAGTGATGTTAGATGTTAAATAAAGGGGTTTTGTATAAATCATTACTTTTATTTTTTATTGTACATTCATTGAATGATGATGATGATGACATTTTGCGCAACTTCAGCCACAGCGTCTGAAGAGAGATTATTACGATTCAAACGAGGCGTGAAGAGGCATCTTGCGGGCCGGCAAGGCGGTGACGGCTAGTACAGAACATTCTTCCCGACTGTACTGACCGTCGTCGCGTTTGGACTCTACTACCACTTACCATCAGGTGGAGTAGAGTCATTTGCCATCCCGGATATATATATAAAAAAAAAGCCAATTGCGCAGGACATATTATAGTGCACAAGTGTGTTCTTCGTTCTCATAATCTGATGGGATGGCAATCCGACACGACTAGAAAGAGTTCAGGCGCAGGACGAACGATAGTGACCAATAGTATGAACTTTATGAGGCACGGGATTTTTCATACTTCTGAACTCCGGGCTGCAACTGAGAATCTGCGACTGGGGCTTAAAGCCATGACCTCGGGATCCGCGGCCTTATATCTGTCTCATTGACCAACGAGCCAGTTAAATAAATATAAGTGTCCGTTAATGGGTTTACGTGTTGTCCGACGGGCGTTTGAGGTCTGCTGACTTAAAATTTTTTGGACTTTTTTCGAATTTTGACGAAAAATCGCTTTTACGATCTTGGACTTGTAGATAGGACAGAGTCTGCTTATAATCCATCAACTAGACCAAAGAAACCTTCAATTGGAGATACAAATTATATTCTTGTAAATATATATTGGTTGATGTTTTATGGCCATGGTTCTTTCGTCCAGCAGTAAACGGCGATAAGCTAAAAATAAATAATTATGTCGACCTACCTTTTTATGTTTTTTATTGGGACGCTTTTAAATTGCACCTCGTAGACCATTCGTAACTGATTTAGTAATTGTTAAACGAATTCAACAATCGAGAACGCATGCGTCTTAAAAAGTTCTGGTTGCAGGGGATCAAGGTACTTGCGAAAGGAATACCATTTAAGATTGAATTAGGAAGATGTAATTTATGATTATATCATGTAAACTTTTTTTTATAAGCAAATCAATTATCTCTCGTATCGTATAGACTAACAAATAATCTACCGAAAGTCGACCTTATGATTGCGGATTCCTTCACAAATCATGCGAAATATATTAGTGAGCTTATTATTATTGTTTGTTAACAAAAGATTAAAATAAACAATTATAATAAGCATCATAACTTCGATCGACTTTGCTTTCCGCTTTCGATAGAAAATAATATCGATATAGAATATGATATACATTTCCTATATTTTAATTTTACATACACAATTCGGGGCGCGGTAGTTATGATACAGGGCCACGGCATATCATCGAAAATTTGCTTGTGATGAAAGTGCAAATAAAATTAACAATCTGAATGTGAAGGATGCAAACATACTGTGGCATTGGTCACATAGCGATGTGAGAAGCCTTCTTGTAATTAAATAAACTGTTACTGGATGAAACCTTTTTATGTAAAAGGGGGACAAACAAGCAGGAGGCTCACTTGATAGAAAGTGACTACGACTGTCCAAGGACACCTGCAATACCGGAGTGTTTGCAGGTGAATTGTCGGCCTTTATGGAATAAGTAGGTTAGGCTTTTCTTGAAGGTTTCTATATCATAACGGTTCGGAAAAGTCGCCGGTTAATATGGTTCCGCAGTGGTTGTGCGAAGCAGGAAGTGCTTTAAAAATAGCGCTGTAGTAGTAGATTTCCAGACATCGGGATGGTATGGATGGAATTTAGAATTTAGACGTGATGTCCGGTGGTGAAAGCGCATAGGATTAATCTAAGCCGTTCCTCAGAGCATTCCCCGTAAAAGATGCGATAGAAGATAACATTTCTCCTGCCCAGATATGAGAGCATGTGGGGCTGAATTTTCGCCTTGTAGCATTTTAGGCGAAGAGCTGGCGTGAAGTACTGACTTGCCTTGTCAAGCACACAAAGCTTTTAGAGGCTAATTTGGCTTCACCTTCCAATAGATCGTGGAACCTTACGTCCCGATATTGGATTTGATAACGAGGCGGTATTCTCAAAGTAAGGGGGTAATGACAAAAGGTGTCATTTTAAAAGTCATCGCGCAAACTTGTATCGTATTATGGTTGAGTTGTACCATGTTCAGAGAGCCGTATTAAAGGTACTTATGGCACTTCCAATTCGCCACTCAACCTCATTATTGTATGATACAACTCAAGTTTTGAATATACGTAAGCTACTCATATACCAAATAACACGCAGATTCCATAGTAGCGAAGGTTTAATAACTCGTATTACTAATAAAAGACTAAATAAATGTCCTGTTCCCTTTTTTAGGACAAGATTTGGCTCCTAGAATATATAACATATTACATGCTAAGCTCTACCTTAGGAAAAACACAAACAGACAACTAAAGCAATTCATCTTAAGTACCTTTTGGAACTAATCTCACACACACACATTCAAACACGCGTGTGCGCACACGTACTCACGCTCACATAAGCATGGACATCATATTTGTTCCATTTCATATTTTTTATTTTTATTATTTCTTACTTCTCACTTTATACAATTGTTTTTGTTTTTGTTCATATAAACGGGAGTGGAGGCCTGGTGTCTTGTAGAACAGTTTATCTATTGCAAGCCTTCACATAATTTAGCTGATATTTAAATGTTATATGTTAATTTGTAAAACTTTTGAGATGAAATAAATAAAAATATTATTATTATTATTATTTTATTTTACATTTTCTCTCGTACGAGGTAACAAAAACATAAACACACGGGCCGTTTGTGGGCGAGCCAAGTGCGAGTAGGGTCTAGGTGATCGTATAAGGATATCAGGATGATTGCCTTTTGGAATAAAATTATGAGTGTGTTGAGGAACCTGTAACATATCAAGGCTACGTTGTAGGCTTTTAGGTGCGACTCCAGTTGATGATATGACAATAAGACAATATGGATGGTGTTTGCTTGGCACTGACGTTTCAATTCAATTGCTAGATCTTGGTTATTACTGACCTTTTCTGAAATTGTCGACTGTATGATATGGGTGTTAGGAATAGCTATATCAATAAGATAAATAGTTTTGTTAATTTTGTCATGAAACGTGATATCGGGTCTATTGAAATGTATTGTTTTATCTGTGATTATAGTTTTGTCCCAGTATATTCTGTAACTATTATTTTCTAGAATAGTGTTGGGTTTGTATTTATAATATGGAGTCTTCTTTTTTATAAAATATTGTATATGTGCAAGATGTTGATGTATGATGGCGCTCACTTAGTCGTGTCGATGTTTGTAGTCAGTTTGCGCAAGGGCTCTACAGGCGGAAGTTATGTGTTGCATGGTTTCAGGATGACAGTGCCGGCATGTATCTGACTGGATATTAAGTGTGCGTATTCTGGTAGTTCCGGGTGTCGATGACTTGGTCCTGGATTGCCAACTTAAAGGCTCAGTTTCAGGAAAGAGTTCACCACGCCTCAACCAAGCGTTTGACGCTGCTTTGTCAACATATGGTTGCTGTAAGTCATGGCGATGTCTTCCATGAAGGGATTTCTGTTGCTATGAGGCAATTTTTTCATTAATGTCGGTAATACATTCATTTCTTTGTAGGTTTTGATCTTTAAGGTTGAGAGGGGTGAAGTGTTTGTCTGCGAGTGTTACTATTTTTTGCAGTGGAGAGTGTTCCGAGCGTTGATGAAAATAGTGTCTAAGAGATATGATTTGTTTGTTGTGTAGGTTGACTTCAACTATTAAGCATCGTCCGCCTTCACCTCTGGGAAGGGTCATTCTCTGTACGCAAGTATCAGTCTCGGCAGCTAGAGAAGTGTTAATGATACGTTGAAGGTTGAGGAGCTCACATTGAGACCATTTAATTATGCCAAAAGAATAAGTAAGTACCGGAATCGCGTAACTATTTATTGCTTTACACAAATTGCGGGAGTTGAGTTGAGGCCGGAATAGAATATTTAAACGATGTCTGAATTTAGTTTTAAGATTATCTTTAGCTCCTTTTTGATTAATCTGCCTAGCTTTAAAAGGTTCAATAATTAAAGGTTCAATAATCTCTCCTCATTCTAAGATGTAGCTATTTGGGATGATTTTTCTATTTTTGACCGAAAATGTCTTACACTTGTCTATCCCAAACTCCATGTGAATGTCGCTTGAGAATGTTTAGGTGATATCTGTAAGATGATGTAATGATGCTTTTGTGCTACCGTATAATTTCATGTCATCCATGTACATGAGGTGTGTAAGAGTAGTTTCTGTATTTGGTGCGGTGATAGAGTAACCGAGATTTGATTTGTTCAGCATATGGGACAGAGGGTTTAGCGCAAGACAAAACCACAGCGGGCTAAGGGCGTCTCCTTGAAAGATACCTCGGCGTATTGAGATTTCAGCCGTTTCGGTTTTAACCTGTCCTGCGATTTGAAGCTTTGTTTTCTAGTTTTGCATAGAGCTTTCAAGAAAATAAATAAGTATTGTAGTGCGTAAAGTCGAGATGGCCTAGTGGTAAGAACGCGTGAATCTTAACCGATGAACGTGGGTTCAAACCCGGGCAAGCACCACTGAATTTTCATGTGCTTAATTTCTGTTTATAATTCATCTCGTGCTTTTCGGTGAAGGTAAACATCGTGAGGAAACCTGCATGTGCCTAATTTCATCGAAATTCTGCCACATGTGTATTCCACCAACCGGTATTGGAGCAGCGTGGTGGAATAAGCTCGAAACCTTCTCCTCAAAAAGGGAGAGGAGGCCTTAGCCCAGCAGTGGGACATTTACAGGCTGTTATTGTTGTATTGTTGTAGTGCGTAAAGAAGCCAACTATGTGGTACGGAGTCAAAAGCTTTTCTATAATCTATATACATGGTATTAATATTTTTTTTCCTAGACGTAGCGTGTTTCATGGCTATTGTGTCTATTACAAGCTGTTCCTTGCAACCTTGTCTACTTTTTCGGCACTTCCTTTTTTATCTTCGGCAAGAATATTGTTAGTTACAATGTGTTCGTGTAGGATTTCAGCAATACATCTTGTAAGTATTTTATAAATGGTTTGTAGGCAGGTAATTGGACGATATTTAGCTAGATTTTGATGGTCAGTGTCTTTCGTTAGCATGTACGTGAGGCCCTGTTTGACGAAGTGTGGGATTATGTTAGGTGCTTGAATAAAGTCGTTGATGTGGTACTGGAGTAATATATGGACTGGTGTAAATTTTTTGTACCAATAAGTGTGTATAAAGTCACTTCCAGGTGCTTTCCAGTTGTGGGTTTTATTTAGTACCTGCACAAATATGTCTCAAGGTATATGGTTGAAATTCATAGGCTTGATTGAATCAATTTCTTCCAGGTCTAGCCACGCAGCGTCTTTATTGTGATTTACTGTGGT
The DNA here is from genome assembly GCF_905147045.1 of Nymphalis io. Classification (NCBI taxonomy): domain Eukaryota; kingdom Metazoa; phylum Arthropoda; class Insecta; order Lepidoptera; family Nymphalidae; genus Nymphalis; species Nymphalis io. The sequence goes on from NC_065911.1 coordinate 9,137,434, forward strand.
GATGGTAAATCTTGATTATCTGTGGGTGTGTTGTGTTGTGAGGCAGATGACAAGGTTCTATAAAAACGTTTCTCATTGTTCGAAAAGTGTGTGTTCTGTGACATTCTAAGAGTGCAATTTCAATATCTTTTCAACCTACTAGATGCAGCATTTAGTTTTTGTTTGAGGGTGTATATTTTTGTTTGTAGCCGAGATGGCCTAGTGGTTAGAATGTGTGAATCTTAACCGATGATCGTGGTTTCAAACCTGGGCTGAACTTTCATTCGAGACCACTGAATTTTCATGTGCTTACTTTGTTTTTATAATTCATCTCGTGCTTGACGTGCACGATAAAGCACGAGATGAATTATAATCACAAATTAAGCACATGAAAATTCAGTGGTGCTTGCCCGGGTTTGAACCCACGATAATCGGTTAAGATTCACGCGTTCTTACCACTGGGCCATCTCGGCTTTTTTTATATCATTTTTGTATCATAATAGGTATTATAAAAAAGGCAGTTCGCGGAACATAACCATGCCTCTGAGCTGCGCTGGATGCTACCTCGCAGAGCTACCTATCACGCCCTCCCCCCGCGCCGCGCACTTGTTATTTATTCCCGTTTTTGCAATATTTTTCATAGATGCTCCTTAATAAATGAGCTATCCAACACAACATTTTTTTTTTCAATTCGAGCTAGTAGTTCCTAAGATTAGCGGGTTCAACTAAACAAATTCTTCAGCTTTATAAAATTAGTATAGACAAATAGCAGTTAGTGCTCAGTTCAATTATAATATTTAAATGAACGAACTGTAAGAAATCAATAATTAAAAATATATTTAGTTTTATTATTGGCAGAGTTATTTATAATGTATTAATTAGTTATTATTGAAATATTAACAAAATGTAATCAGCTAGATGAAAGTTCGTTGTACTCGACGAAGGAAGGTGAAAAAATATATTATGTGGGACGGAGGAAAATCATCAATTTGTTTATGTTTAATAAAATAATTTATGTCTTCATGTCAGTTTGTCTTTAAAAGTATATTTAAATTTTATTTTAAAATTTTCAAACGTCTACAAGATACTAATTAAATAATTGTATTTACAAATTTAAACAAACGAAATTAAAGGTTTTTTTTTTGTTTGGTGTTAAAGTTAAATTAACTAACTATAAGTTAGTGGACGGTGACGATATTTTTACATTTTAGGAATTTAATTTTAAAGAAGAATACTTTTTATGTAACTCATAACAGTAGTAAAACTCATCTCATTTTAAGCCTACACACAATAATATTTAAGGCTTAATTGTACATACAATTGATGCAAGATATTTTATTCAAATTTTCAAAAGTTATCCAAATCCGAGGTTAGCGTATTTAAAACGAGTAGTTTTACACTAAAGTGTGAAGGCGTCCTTAGCCCACGTCGCCGACGTCTTACGCCGCATCTGGGTGTCAATACAATCTAGTGCCTCTAAGGAATATGTCAAATCTTTAAAAAGTACTAAATTGTCCATGGTTCCATCATAATATCTTTGATTAAAAGCCACTCTGTAACAATTAACACGCAAATAATGTATAAAATAATAGTAATAATAATTAAGAGAGCCCGGTTATAGTATATTAGCTTAAATGTAACTCACGTATACTAACAGTTGAAGTTAAATAAAAGCTTTTAATTTAACGTATAGCTTCAGTCAGGCAGCCTGCACGTGAATGATACTGATATGAATTAATATAGCATAAGCAATTGCTTGTAATTTTTTTGTTATTTACGACTGATGGCGCATGATAGATAAATGATTTGGCAGTGTTTTAGGAAAATATTTACGAAGAAGATATTAAATAATTTGTTTTATTATTTTATACATCTTCATTTTTATTCAATTTTAAATATTTCCATTTAAACTAAATCAGGGCTGAATATTGTATTACATTTGTCAATCTATTTAAATGGAATAATATTTTTTAGACAAATTAGAATTAGAAAATATATTTTTAAAAGTAGAATGTCAAACGTTCGTTTTGTATGTTAATTTAAACAAACGAATGGGCAAGAATAAAATAGAAGAGAATATCTATATAAGTATGTATTTACAAAAGAAAAGTAGTATATATAGTATATCAGTTGTTTGGTTTCCATAGCACAAGCTCTACTTTATTTGGGATCAGATGGCCGTGTGTGAATAATATCCCACGATATTATTAATATTATTAGAATACTTTTATTTCAAATATAACACTGCAATGTGAAACCACAGTAAGGAATTAAATAAATATACTTAAAAAAATAATTAAACTGAATATTATAGGGTAATATTTGCCTGGTTGTTATTTTAAGCTGTTATAATATAATTTAAATGTTATTAGTATCATAAAAATTAATTTTATAATAATTTTATTTAAAAACCATCATATCGTATCAGAAACAAAATGTGAACGATAATAACTTAATAATAACTATATTTATTGTTAGTTATTTATTAATTATGTTAACTCAAACACACGATTCGTTCTTTCTTTCTATTTGTTTTCAGATTAATCAATGCTGTTCATTTTATTGTTTTACGACTAAAAATATTATTATTTTACGAAGAAAATATTGTGTTTTAAGATTATCCATTTATTTCTGTGATTATTGAATATAAAAATGCGGTTAATGTATTTTTTTTTATCAATGATTTTTTTTTCATGGCCATTTTAACTAATGGGTTGTCTGATCATTTGCATAAAATGATGTATTTTATATCCTTGAGATAAATAGACTTCAATACTGTTTGACTGATCACGATTAATGTTGGTACATATATGCTTTTTCTCAATGGCAAATTAAAGTCAAAGAAGAATAAAAGCTTATGATGTTTTATGAATATTGTTATTTAACAAAGGGCTTTTTTATTAGTTGAGTAATAACAAGACGAGGTGGCCGAGTGGTTAAGGCGTTGGACTGCTAATCCAATGTGCTCTGCACGCGTGGGTTCGAATCCCATCCTCGTCGGAATATTTTGCAGACTGTTTTTAGTATTTGTGTACGCGTATGCGTGATTACGGTCTGAGGTGTTTATTTCCGAACCGGTGGTAGATTTATGACAATCAATAAGTAAGCCCTTCTATATTGAATAAAAATTTTGAATAAAGATATATATGATGTGCAATATTTGGGGTACGTCTGCTAGGTATGCTATTATGTTGAAGGGCCGTGAATGCTTACGGGCGCAGCGTATTAATGCGAAAGAATCCATATAATACAATTTAAGTTTTTCTGTCAAAAAATTCTCAAGAACAGTCTGTATTTTTAAAATTGGCTGTTCTTTCAAACCCAGTCCTTAGGAAGCCGCAATGTTCCTGTGCCTGAACCTGCTTCGTTCACGTTATGCCGTTCAATTTGAACACTTTCACCCTGAGCTTCCACCGTCCTTTTTTCACCGTTCTTATCCTCGACCTTCATTTTTCCGGAAATGCTGGAAGAGATCGCTTTCTAAAGGATGAGTCGCTCGTACAGCTTCCTTGTAGATATTCTGAGTTTAATTTTAATTGATAAATAATAAAGAGATTTTCTGAGGTTAGTATTAAGTTGCATGCAAATTTTTTACATATATCTTACCCTCTCATGACGTGTACAACCACCAAGCAACCATACTTAGCATTGTTGTGTTCCGGTATGAAGAATAAGCGAGCAAGTATATTTACAAGCACAAGAGTCATAAAATCGTAGTTCCCAAGGTTGGAGCGCATTGACGATGTAAGGAACGGTTAATATTTCTTACATTGCCAATGTCCATGGGCGGCAGTGACCACGTACCATCAGGCTGTGCCACGTCACCTACCTAATATGAATAAAAAAAAATGAAAGCAACTCGTAGTGTTATCATATTCAGGGTCGTATTTTACATTATTAGAATTCTAAAACATAATTAAAAACTTCGCGGCCAAGGCCATAAGTGTAATCTAATCTTATAATATTAAATAAGCAATTCTTCTATCTTCTCAATATATATATTTCGTCTCGTCTGAAACGGCTCTAACGATTTTGTTAAAATGTTTTTAAGTTTATATCTATCTATCTATCTATATCTATCTATATAGGTGTATTTTTCTAGAAAAATGCAATTTTTCATAAAATATTTTTTTTTTTTAAATTAAAATAAAATCATTAGAGCCGAGCAAGGCTTGTTCATCCTGGTTCATTAAAGTACGACAATAAAAATGAGGTTTATTATAATTAATAACCACTTTCATTAATATATGATTGTGTAACGGAATATTTAAATACCTCTAAGATTTGGCATAAAACGCGAATAATAAATGAAACATTTTGGTTTTTTTTTAAGTTAAAGGTTAGTTTTGTTTATTGTTCGAAGATAATGGCCACGCTGCCGCCCAATGCTTGTAACTATTATTATTATATGTATTTATTTTAAATTACTCGTCTACATAAATATTTTAAGGTAGACGAATTGTTGGTAGTTGTAGGTCTTTGTGCATGCCAATCAGGGTACGTACTTAGTATTGATGTGTAGTAGCGACGATGACCACTTACCATCAGGTGGGCCAACTACGTCTGCCTACCAATTTAATAAAAAAATAAATAAATGAAAGTGTTATAGGAGTGTATCATGGCATATATTTATTACATTGAATGTTAAATAAAAGCTTGTAAAAAGTTCGTTTAGGTAAAATCTTACAAGCCGATAAAGAACCAGTCCATTTTCTTGTAAATGTCCAACTGGCCTATGGGCTGGGCTAAGTCGTCCTCTCCTTTTTGAATAGAATATTTGGAGCTTACTCTTGCACGCTGCTTTAAAGCGATTTGGTTATTACACATGTGGAAGATTTTCATTGTACACATGTAGGTTTCGTCAGGTGAACGGGGTTATCTCGACTAACAGATTTTCGAGACAGCAACATGGTGAAAGTAAATTTATACTTGTAAAAAAAAGTATTTTGATATATGAATTAATACAATTTATGAGAGCCAGAAGGATATTATAAAAAATAATAACTTACTTCTTATAGAGATAGGTAACGAGAGTATAAAATGGAAGATAGAGACGTCAACGGACGCGAGTATGAAGGTCGCGTCTGTAACAGATTGCTACTGAAATGAACTGAACTTAGTAGGATAGTAACCCAGTGGGATAAGGGCAGGTATCCTCCTGTTTACTCCATTACTTTCTGTTTACTTATAGTTCTAGTATGGTAATCTCCTTAATGTGCCATATTCATAAAAAAGTTTCTAAATAATCTAAATGCAATTCGCAAGCCACTGACGCAAGTTTTTAGGACCTTCTCCCGTTACACCTATATTATAAGTTGAAATAGGTTGTATTTCCTAGTGTATAGTATAATATTGGCCTTAAAACTAAAATAACTCGTAAAAGTATCTGTGATGTTTTTTTTAATTGTAATTAACTTCAAGATATCATGGAACCAAGATCAGTTTTCATGGAACCCGAAAGTTAAATGACATTTGCTCTTTTCGCACGAGAGTTTGGGTCAGGTCAAAGCTAAACATGCAATCTATTCAATTATCCAATATTTGCGTTTTATTTCATCAGCGATTTATTTGGCACATCATTACAACTACGCATAATTATTTTCTTTAATTTTAATTGCAATATAATCTATCATGCAAGGCCATCTACTCTACCATAGTGAGACATTGGCACTGTAGAAAAAACATACTATAGCACACACCATAAAGGCACCGTAAGCTATGGGAAGCAGGATGTTTTGTCTCTTGTTTCTGTTATTATAATATCTCACTCACCCTCGTGATATGTGTTCCAGTTTGGTGTTAGAAAAAGTGGTGAATGAGCGATAGCTTATTTTCGACGTACTCAATAACTCTAATATTTATAACTTTATCTATATCTAAATTATTTCTTCCATTGATAACTATAATAGATACAAATAATTATATAAGAAAAAACTGTATAGGTTTCTCTTAATATATGTTTTCTACCCATATTCCAATTTTAGGACTGGATTTAAAAAAAAAAAAATTGAACTATCTTCAACGTATAGCCTCGTATATCGAATAAAATATACAAATCATAATCGGTTACCCATTTGCGAGTATATAGAGCGATATAAAAAAATAATAAGTCTGATTGATAGCTGTACTAACAATATCATTTCAGAAATAAAAAAAACATCGCTACACGTGACATTATTTGCGTCGAAAACGCAATATACGAGTATATAGCTTTGCATATAATATATATATAAATGGTTCACTGAATTTTGGTCTTAATTTCTTTAAATGTACGTGTTTTTTTATAGAATAGGAAGGTGGACGAGCATATGGGCCACCTGATGGTAAGTGGTCACCAAACGCCCTTAGACATTGGCATTGTAAGAAATGTCAACCATCGCTTATAGTCAATGCGCCACCAACCTTGCGAACTAAGATTTTATGTCCCTTGTGCCTGTAATTACACTGGCTCACTCACCCTTCAAACCGGAACACAACAATATCAAGTATTGCTGTTTTGCGGTAGAATATCTGATGAGTGGGTGGTACCTACCCAGACGAGCTTGCACAAAGCCCTACCACCAGTCCACACGTACCAATGTACGTGTGGTTGTCTACTTGCTTAGGGATGGCGAGTTTGAGTTTAGAGCCTGGTTCAGAATATTGATATCAATAAAATATATTTTATTTGTTACTTAAAAGTTTTTTGATTATTTTATAATTTGTAATTAATATATAATGAATTTATATACTCTTTTATTTACTAACAATCTTTCTTTGTTGCACTTCACGAGGTTAGCTGATAGAGAATGCTTCTAGCATTAAGCCCGCCGTTTGAACAATATTTAGTTTTTGTGTAAATATTTAAATTAAAAATTGTTGTACATATTTTAAGTATTTATTAATGAAACATATTACTCAAAATTTGTGCCATAGATGTACAAAAAAATGATAAAATCTCGTGAAAATAAATATATCACAATTTCATGAAACATCGCAAAATAAACTCACGACTGGGAACTAAAATATCTAAAACCTCATCATATAATAAGCATGTGTCAGGTTAATGTTTTTAACAAAAAAAAAAAAAAAAACTAATAAGAATAATGTAAATAATTAGGTACTAAAGATAATAGGGTTAGTTGTTTGTGGTATGTTGATCCCTGTCGTTTATAAGCGGTAAAAATAAATAGTTATCTCCGGTTCAACGAACTGGCGAATTTCTCGAGGCAAATAGCCAGGAATTGGGTCGTTATAATATCGAGGTATATTTTCAACAAAATTGTGATTTAAAAAACTAAGTATTTCATTTTTAATATTTACAGTACACCCTTGGCAAATTCGTTAATTAAATACAAGAAATACCACTTGACAGAATAGTTAAATGTCTTAGCTTTCAACACGTGGAATGATGGAGAAAAGAGTCGATTTTGTTTCTCCATTTTAATAAAACATATAAATCCTTTAATACACTACTGATATTCATAATTATAAAACCAAAACATCCACAAAACGTTCGAAAACAAATACATTTAGTGTCTAGTACAATTTGATTTACGATCTCGTATCACGCGGGTCCATTGTCCAAGAACGACAAACAGTGACCTCCGATACTGGGCTTGAACGATATCTTTCGTCCATTCTCACGGAACACCCCTCGTGTGAGAGTATTATATTAGCCAGGGAAGGCAGCGCGGGCGCCAGTCGCGCGCCGGCCGTCGCTGCACGCATGTGTCTCGACCTTTTGTCATACTTTAACTGCTTACGTAGAAGGAATCTGCCGCGATGAATACGCGAGTGATCGTGTCTTTTATTCTAGTCAGTATAAACTATTCTAGTTTAGGCGAGATGGGGGCGTGCGCGAACTGTGCGAACGGTGAGCTTAGTGTCACTGAGCTGACGGAGGCTAGGATAGAGTTTGTTAAGCAGCAGATATTGAAGAAGCTCAGGCTGAGTAGGAAGCCGACGGTGGCTGTGCCGGTTAACAGCTTACCGATGCCCGTGGCGCAGGGGCAGACGCTGAGCCAGGGGTCCGACAAACCGCCGGAGTTCGATGATTATTACGGACGGACGGAACAGAAGATTATATTTCCAGTAGAAGGTAAGATTAATCGTATTTGTTAGCATGTAAAGTAATTAAACTAATTCAAGGATTTAGAAGCTCAAAACAAAAACGAAACCATTATGTTGTAACTTTTCAAATAGCAAATTATTATTTTTCTTAAGTTCTTTGAAATCTGATTTTGACGGAGCTTAAATTAAAAGAGCCAGAGACGCACTATCAGAGGATGGTTTAAGTTAACACTAAGGAGCCCGTAATTTGGTAGAAGATTAAAATGTTTAAAACACTTATATATCATATCGTTCTATTGCAGTCAAATATATAGTATTATTATTAAATGTTGTCATATAGTCTGAACTCTTTACGTCGTTACTAATTGTTATAGGAGACTATTATTATTAATAGATTCTTTGAATACCACGATTTTTATGTCCAAGGTGTTCAAAGGCTTTTCCTTGAGGGTTCACTTGATAGTTTTTTTTATAGAATAGGAAGGCGGACGAGCATGTGGGTCACCTGATGGTAAGTGGTCGTCAACGCCCATAGACATTGGCATTGTAAGAAATGTTAACCAACGCTTACATCACCAATGCGCCACCAACCTTGAGAACTAAGATGTTATGTCCCTTGTGCCTGTAATTAGTAGTGGCACTAAAAGGGCTCTTCTCATCGTTATTCCACCCAATAGATCTATTCGTTACTGTACTTTAAGCACTGGCTTTAGTTCTGTGGGAACAGAAAGCCGTAATGTAAGGCCGTAATGTAAGCAAACGGTGCAAATATTCCTTATTCCAAAATCAAAACATTTGTAACTTAGGAATAGTGATATCCTGAAAATATCCTACGGCCAGGGACATCTCACAGTTTGAAGAGAATGATTGGAGATTACTATATTACACGATGCTCATATACGGGTTGATGAATACACATGACAAATTTACAACCGTCATATGTTGCTCACGATATTTTCCTTTAAAGCCGAACAGTAGATGAATGCCTTCTTAGCTTTGAAATAGCTGCGAAATAAATGTACCACCCCATATGGGTCGCATTGGTAACAGGAAAGTTGAGTAATTCCTGACTAAGTAATTCAATTGGGAAATGATTCAGTGATCATAAGCTGTATTTATAATTTTTCACATTTTAAATTTCTATATAACTTTGGAGTAATATTGCAATCACTTTCATAATAATACAAACCGTTTTATACCTCTACTGGTGACAGTAGACCTGGTTCATTTTTCGCCCAGAGAATCGGAATTGCGATTCTAAGGGGAAATGCTGCTAGCATTCTTGCCACCATTCCACGCGTTCACAATTTGTGTAGTAACAATTTTGTTTTTTATTTGTATTTATTTAAGGTTTTAATGTAAATGTATTTCATTTTTATATATTTCAATAATTATTTTGTCATATGTAAATATTGTTTGTATTATACCTAAGTATATTCATTTAAGCATGTTTCTCAGATATTTATATAGAATTACAAGTAAATAATAACGACACGAGATAACTTCAAGTTCAGTAATCACTAATTGTAACCGGAATTTAGTTAATAATAATTAGATGTTGTTTGTTTGTGTGTTATAAATTACTCATTAACTACTTTACAAGGGTTTTAGATGTTTGTAATATTCACTAATTAATTTTATTAAGTTAATTTATTTGGATTCTTCTAAATAGAACTCATAATTTTATACATCTAGAACTTTTTTTTAAGAGAAATCAGCCTCTTGATTGTAAGTGATCACAAACAGCCATAGACATTGTCATTTTAAGAAAGATCATTCATCCTTTACTTCGCCAATGCGCCAACCTTAGAAACAAAGATGTTATTGCCCTTGTGCCTATAGTTACACAGACCCACTCACCATTTAAATCGGAACACAACAATACTAGTATTACTGTTTGGCAGGACATTATGTGATGAGTGGGTGACTTCCCAGACGGACTTTCAAAAAACCTTACCACCAAGTAATTGGTAAAGAAACATCAGTTTCAGAACAGATTTTTCAGAGGAACTGGCAAGAAATGTAATAATTACATCAGAAAATAATTAAATTGAAATTCAGCAAAAGTTATATATCAGCATAAGAGTAAAGTAAAATTTACTAATAGTATATTTCTAAAAGGTAACAGCAATTATAATCATATAATTATTACAGCTAAAATGAGCCTTATTCATAGTACTAGCCGTAGCTTGTGCATTTAAGATCGGCACAGCTTCCTAAAGAATTATTTTGCTAATAGGTTGGTTTATCGTTCATTTACGGATAGAACCAGTTAAGGAATCCTAAATTCCACGAAGACAAATAACACCCCTTAAAGAAAGTTAACTGGTAAACATTCCGAGTCAACGAAGAAGTCACCTGGACTCTATGACGTCAAATATTATTGCATATAAATAACACGTACTAATTCTTAATCCTGTGATTTGATTGATAGATTGGGGTGCTGCTGGTAACAAGCATGCAGACACATTAAAATAATTTTGATGCGAATTTAATATAAGATACAACAAGGCACGAAAAAAACGTATGTGGAGATACAAATAGAAAAATAGTGTTTTGTTTTCATAAATGTTGTCGACGCGCTGTTGAAATTCATGCCGTTAGGTATTATTCAATAAAATATACAGACTTGGGTTTTCTGTCACATTAACAACGTGAAGTCCGTAAGTCGGCACTGTTTCCCGTATGTCAGTACATAGTCACAATACGCCAAGACCGTTCTCTCGCATTGATTGCCGTCAATATTATGAGGTAACGCCATGAAAATATCCCACTGAAAGATAAAAAAAAAGTATATTTAAATCAATATAGAATCTATACTTAATGAATACTCAACTGAATCTAAATATCACTATAAAAAAACAACCGCTAGCCTAAGACCTCTTCTTCTTTGTATCATGTGACAACTTTCTCCTATGCATGCCTTAATCAACGAGCTTGGAATTAATTATAAACACAAATAAAAGGCTTTAAGGCCTGGACTTAGAGATCCAAAGCCCCTAGGAACTTTGACATTTAAAGCCGATATGGAAGCCGTGAGAGTAAGATTATATTATTTCTGGCTAGGTTTTGCATGAACTCAATCAATTCAGAGTACCTGCCGGAGTTTGAACCCGCAACCTACGGCTAAGATTCAAATATTCTAATTACTGCGTCATCACAGCTCTCGCAGTCCATTTATGATCCTGTAATAATGAAGTACTTTGTATTGTAATACGTAATGAACAATAACTTGACAGTGTTAAAAGCATGCTATATACGCGTGTAAACCTCCGCCGTGGGTTGATAATAATTACGATAGAGGAAACTAACTGACTAATACTAAAGAAATGTGCGTATTATTATGCTACGGCCACACATTCGATTAAGATTAATCTCGTGTTGTGGCAATAAAACTTCGTGTTAGATCTACAACGAACTGTATTGACCACGTGGTTAAAAAACTCAGTTAAAAAATAATTCAAGCGAACTGCATGTGGGAACAAAACGGAAGCTAAACAGAGTCTAAAGGTAGCCAAAAGCACGAATTTTATCGCGATACAAGCATTTAATGTGCAGCCATTTACCGACGGCCGCCCAGAGTGCATTCGATTTCGCCGGAATGATTCACGATATGGCAAATTGCTTGTCCAGACAATGTGGCCGCAGCATAAATATTAAGATCAATAGTTTGAGAGACTTCCGCGAGTCACTCGTTATGATAATAATATTTATCAAAGCCACGCTTTGACGCTTTGTGCTATATTACATTCTATTAGCGATTATATATCTTACACGTTTGTGTGTGAGCTGCAACTGTCAAACGTATAAGCAATCAGTTATGTGATTGTAGAAAAAAAAACTGTACACAGTTTCGTAGATAATATTAAAAACAATCCGACTACTAAAAATAATAATTTTTGCTTATAAAATTGCTCGAACTGCATAATTTAATGAAATGAAAATGGATAATCCATTTGTTAAACATTGGGGCGAACTTCATGTATCAACTCGTTGTTTTAGACCCCCTATGTATGCTAAATAATAGTTAATATATCTACTAACATAGTTTTTAAGCTTGTATCTAACACTATGGATATTTATCTGTAAATAAACATTTATTATTATTATTAGCTAGAAATGAATATATCCAGCGTCGATTATTACTATATTTTTCTAGTATAAAATAAAATATAAAACCTCTTATTTTTTTATTTTTTTTATAGAATAGGAAGGCGGACGAGCATATTGGCCACCTGATGGTAAGTGGTCACCAACGCTCTTAGACATTGGCATTGTAAGAAATGTCAACCATCGCTTATAGCCAATGCGCCACCAACCTTGGGAACTAAGATTTTATGTCCCTTGTGCCTGTAATTACACTGACTCACTCACCCTTCAAACCGTAACACAACAATATCAAGTATTGCTGTTTTGCGGTAGAATATCTGATGAGTGGGTGGTACCTACCCAGACGAGCTTGCACAAAGCCCTACCACCAGTAAAAACCTTGTTAGTATTAAAAACCTTATTATTTTTACATTGCAATTGAGGCAGCGCCATTATAAAAATCTGAAATTTTTGATTTTTATATCACTTTTATTTATTTTTTATCATAAAAACAGCTGCTGTACAAATCATGACCTCGCCGAATGGATCCCCTTTTCTTCGTTGCATTGCAATTCCGATTGATATACTGGACTGGGGTATAATTTGCAATAGCTTTACCAAGTGGTAGGACAGATAACATCGACTTGTGTCAGTATTATTAAATAGCAATTTCAAAAGTCAATTTGATTTAATAATATTTCGAAATATCTAATTTATAAACTTACATCTAATTACACATACATGTAAAATAAATTTTAATGGAAAAAAAGGTCATGAAAAAGTTATCATATTTTATCTGAGTACTACAGTAATTTATACAAGCCTTCCGCTTAGTAAGATCACTTAGGACAGTTACGCACCTTAGGTCTCTACAACCTTAATAAATAAAACTTATATTTTTTTATGTATGCCTCTCGATGTCTCTCGATGTAATAAAACCTAGAAAAAGAAGACAGAAGTGTAGAAGAAGAAGCGTAATTTAAAGTAGATACAATAGTTACCATAGAAACAGCAGAGGACATAATATAAATTTTATTGTTTAATAAGATTTTAACTGTTTATGTTATGCGTCGTTTCGATGGACAAGTTACGTGGATAATATACACCGTTTATATATAAAATATAAACATATATAACGAAATATATAAAATCTTTATTTATAATAGAGATTGAACATTGTAATTATTACAAATAGGTTTGTACTATTTAATTTAATTCCAACCAATTGGGTGTAGTACTGTACTCCTCGTTTGGTTATAAGATAATCTGTATTATTACTCGTCCGTAGTATATATACTACTATATATATATATATATATATATATATAGTAAATTCATAATGACATTTGCTAATTTAAAATTGTAGGTCTCTAATAATACTATTGAAATAAAATTATTTTAAAGCGTAAATAGCGCAATGGTTTACGACTAGCGATGTAAAAGTCGCAGGTTCGATCCTGACGCTTGGCTACAAATGTCGTCCACACTCCTAACAAAAGCGCTTAAATGGACGGGTAAATAGAAAAATCCTTAAAAACGGACATTGCAATGATTAAAAAAAGTCAAAAAATATATCCATCTCTTGTCTATATGAATACCCATTAAAGCCTTTCATTTGCAATAATAAGACAGTATTACTTTACTTCGCGCCCACTCACACCCACTCACATCAATTATTCTATCGCCAAACAGCAATACTTAGTATTCCAATGTAACTACAAGGCGGTACTTCTCTCATACAGATTACTAGCAAGTATAGCCCTCAGTGGCATTCTAAATCGATTCATAGGCGTCCTAAAGACGTCCTCGTCGCCCCCGATGATAAAATCTCATCGGCCAACGCTAACTTGTTAGGGAACACAATGAACACACACCGACCCCGCCGGCGAGGTCGACGACTCTCTTTCATTACGTCCCGTCGACGCTTAGGCGTATGACGGCATTATAACGCAGGAGTCCTCCCCTCCCGATTTCAACGGAGTCCTAAGCCGAGGTCCGGCCTCACAGGAGGCACCCTTAGGAAGCCCGTCTCTCTTGAGCCCTGTGTGGCTCCCAACATCCGGCTGAGTTAATCTCGCCCATCCCGCCCGGTGACGCTGTAGAGGCCAATAAGGCCAACAGTATTACTCATAAAAAAAAAAGGTGGTACCAGACACGGTGACGCATTGGCGATGTAAGGAATGGTTAATAAATCTTACAGCGCCAACGTCTATAGGCGGTGGTTACCACTTACCACCAAGTGGTATATATCCGCCTAAATAATTTATATAAAAAAAGTGTTCCGTTATAATCATATTTATTAGACTATATAGAAATGATGCAATAATTTCGTGTAGTGCCATCATCAACCTATTCACCTGATTTCGGTTTGAACCTTGGACTTTTCACGTGCCGACCATTTATATTATATCAGCAGATTCCTACAATTTTACTTGCATTGTTAAAATTTATTTGACCTTTGAACATGATGTAAGAACAACAATAGTAAATAATGTTTAGAGTTGTTAAAAAGATGGTTTATATGTTTACGAGTTGATTTTAGTAACCACCAGCTCACTCCAAAAATATATATTTGTGTTAGATAAGTAGACCGTTTATTGAGGTATATTATAAGATAAGTTTATTATTAAGATAATAAATTTAATGAATAAAAATGAACGTTTCTTTGTGTGTTTGCGTTCTTCGGCCGCTATCTATACATCCCATTGCGTTGAAACTTTAGCAAGTTTTTTCATTAGGCCCACGAAGGTATATGGATCAAAAAAAAAAAAAAACGTTCTGCAAAATAATATATTTAAAAAAAGGTTTGTCCTTTAAACGTTTTATAGTTTAGACTTGACGATTATTTAGCAGTTGGCAGTTATTAGTCTTTTTAGTAATATACTTTATAAGTAACACTGGTATCCTAACTGACAGGGATGGGTATTCCTGGATCACCGAAAGCCTGTGTCCGATTCTTGGTACTGTTCCGCTTTTCAGTTCCGTAGCGTGCAGTTTGTACATAGCGAAAGCAGCAATACTTATTATTGTTGTGTTCTGGTTTGATGGGTGAGTAAGCCAGTTTGATAGGAGAAAGCACATAAGTTCCCAAGGTTTGTGGCGCATTGACGACATTTTAATTTATAATTTTATATAAAAGTCGAAGTTAACTTTTCAAAAGTGAGATACTCACTCATACAGTATGAATAGTATTTCATGAACTGAGTATAAAATCGTTATCTAATATAGAAAAAGATTCCTCCAAGGAAAAAAATATACCAGGAATGTGTTAGTTTCTTAGATTACAAAAGTCAAACAACCATAGATAATAAATTTTGCGTAAATATATTCTTATAAATGTTATAATATTTTTTATATGTATATTACTCCATTAGATAAATCTACAAACATGTTATTATTATTAAAACAAATTATTTCTGTGTATTCCACATTCAATTTCATTAAAATCCGTATTCCAATCGAAAAAATAGAGATAAGTAACCCTTTTTTTCTCGCTGTTGCACTTGTTTTTTATGTTGACGCGTTTCGCCGGCACTGAAGGTGGCGGAATACCCACTAAAAATACCAACGATATCTTCACCGTGCCCTGAGAGATAAACAAACCATATATTTACATATAACATTCGATTTGCTTATAGTTTTCCTAAATCATGCACTACAATCATCATATGTAATACAACAATATTCCATTTAATCACTACAAGCAATTTTAAGTTATCACTTTAATTTCACTTCCAAAGTTCCAATTTGACAACTTAGGCGACATTCAAAAGCAATTTTCCACGAATCCAAATAACCACAGATTATTCAAAATCTCGAGCAATCAAATCATGTCAATTCAATGTCCTCCAGTCCGATTTCGGCCACGGCGGCCAATCTCAAGAGAGATTAGCCAATTGCGCAGGACATATTATAGTGCACAAGTGTGTGCGCAAACCCAGGTGCACTCTTTATTTCCTAACTCTCATAATCCGATGGGACGGCAATACGACACGAACGGAAAGAGTTTAGGCGCAGGACCAACGGCTTTACGTGCTTTCCGAGGCACGGGAGTGTACACACTTCCAACTTCCAGACTCCGGGTCAGCGGCCTAGAAAGCATATTCAATCAATCAATCAATCAATCAACAGCCAATCGTTGTCCACTGCTGAACATAGGCCTCTCCCAAGGTGCGCCAAAGCTCCCTGTCCTCCGCCTTCCGCATCCAGTTGGAAAAGAAAGCATATTCGTCGTATGTTAAAAAGTAGTAGTTTCTTTTTGGTTGAGCTTTATGCAAAATCTTCTAGAAAGGACCGTCTAATCATCACGCATTAGCATAGTAGTATAATTATTAATACAACATTATTTTTATAAAAAAAATCAGGAAAAAAAACTAATAAAATAATTTTGGAAATAATTATAATCAATTACGAGTATAGAAGTTGATTACTTTTCACGTATGTGAATAATTTTTACTAGCGGTAGGGTTTTGTGCAAGCTCGTCTGGGTAGGTACCACCAATTCATCAGATATTCTACCGCAAAACGGCAGTACTTGGATATTTTTATTTTTTATAATTGCGTTCCGGTTTGAAATGTGAGTGAGCCAGTGTAATTACAGGCACAAACGACATATCATTTTAGTTCCCAAGGATGGTGGCGCATTGGCGATGTAAGCGATGGTTGACATTTCTTACAATGCCAATGACTATGGGTGTTGGTGACCACTTACCATCAGGTGGCTCATATGCTCGTGAAGTATCAGTAACAGCCTGTGAATCTTCCACAGCTAGCTGGGGTAAAACCTCCTCTCATTTTTTGCTGGGTTACCTCTCTTTGAATAGAAGGCTTGGAGCTTAATCCATCACGCTGTCCCAATGCGGGTTACATATAATTGATATGCAAGCAATGTTGTGGTTAAAGCTAGTTAAAAGATAAATATCACATAACAATGGCGCTGTGTAAATATTTAGATATTACAAAAAGCTGTGATAAAATATGATCCGACCACGTGGGGGCGCGATGGCTGTAATGCTACGAGTCAACGAAATTTTGTGTGTTTATCTTCGCGAATTAATTAGATAACCTCGCAAGTGGTTCGCTACATGACCTACATACTATAAATTGTCATTTTTTATATGAAACTATTCTTTTATTTCGCATATTTAATTATTTGTAAACATTTCAATGTGTTTTTTGACTCTGATTTCTTAAGAATTACTTTAAAATATTTGTAGATAAAATTCATAATATTATTTTTGTAGTTTGGGATAGTAAATTGATTCATTTATATCAATAAATATTATCTTTCAGAGCATTTGTGCTCTTTAAATAAATTGGCTTTTTAAATATATTTAAAAAATATTTTTGTTTTTTTTTATTCGGCCAAGATTCCTTGGATTTTCATGTGCTTAATTTGTGTTTATAAATCATCTCGTGCTCGACGGTTAAAGAAAACATGGTGAAAATTTGCCACATGTTCATCCACCAAACCACATTAGAATGGCGTGATGGAATTAACTATTTATTAATTATTATTTAACTTCACATTTGAGAAAGAAGTTACCTAGTATAATATAACATGAGAACTCAGCAATGGATGCCTGGGTTTAAGCCAAGAATTAACCCTGGAGGAATTTTCAGCATTTAATACAGTTAAAAAGCGACTGGATATATATTTCTCATAACTTAACTTTAAACTTGATTTGTTAAGAAAATAATATAAACAGCTATGAAACAAAGTTAAAAAAATGCCTGTAACTGATAAGGCCGAGTCGATTTTATGATCTATCTGTTATTTCATATACTGTGTTTAAATTGTGTGCAATAAAGACTTAGTAAATAAATAATTAAATATGGAAGTAAGTAAAAACATATAACATATTACAAGGAAGAACAATAAAAATATCGGCATCATCATATTCCTAACGCTGATAGTTCAATAATAAAACTCTAAAACATTTTTCTTAAATGTAACTAGATCCGGTTATTTTGTAAGGCATCTATCATGAAATAGGCTAATTAAAAAAATTAATTCATGCCCCGGCACGATGAACTACAACAAATAATTTACCGGATACGAGCGTCTTATCATATTATTTTTTATCTTTGTCACGTTACTTTAAATTGATTGTAGACTTTATTATTCTTAAAATATATTCATTTCCATTTTAGAAAGCTGATTTTTTTTAAATATAATTAGTAGCGAATTGATAATTGCAAAGAATTAAAGTTTTTTCTTGTAAATATAGAAGCTAACCTAAGTGTTGCACGATTTCAATTGAATTCTTGTTATATTGTTTGTAAAAAATTTTTACTATTCAGGATTACTTACTATTGGCAAATGTAGTCCTTCATTCAGTCCAAAGTCAAAGTTCAGAAAGTAGAATTATATTTTTGGATTAATCCAAGTCAAAATCACGCAGGCGCGTCATGACTGCGTTCAAAGATAAAATACGACCTCAAGACTAATTATTTATTTGTGAGAAAAAAAGGTCGACCCGTCTCGATAATTTATATCTAATGGTGTCTTAAAATCTTCCCGCAATGCAGCACAGATCAGTAAGAACGATTGATGATAATATGTTGATGAACTTATATTAATTTTACAGTTTATCAATTTTGACGTCTTCTGAATTTCTTTTTCAAGCTCCGGTCATCTTTGTTGAGTTTGGTAATATTTAGTTGTTTAATAATAATAATAATATCCTGGGACGTTAATCACCAATGGCTATCTGATCTCAAACTAAGCTGAGCTTGTACTATGAAAACCAGACAACTGATAAATTCCATATACTACTTTTCTTTTTGTAAATACATACTTATATGGATAATTACACCCAGATTCAGGACAAACAGACATGTTCATGCACACAAATGTCTGTCCTGGGTGGGAATCGAACCCACAACCTTCGGCGTGAAAGGCAAGTATCTACCAGGCCAAGCGGCCCATCAATTATTATAATTTTTATTTATTAATCCTTTTTTGCACACAATTTATAATAATAATTATAACATTACAAAATAGTTGCAAGGGCGCCTGACCAAGACGAACAAGTTAGCAATAATTAATATATATCGTAAAATATGAACATATCTATGAGTTTATACAATATATGCCCTTGTTTTGCCATATTATAATAAACGACGGCTTAATAATTTTGACTCAATAGATTTATTGAGCAGAAGCAAGTGCGCAAACATGTAAACTTTCTATTTCCTATCATAGACAGGTATGTTCAGACCAGAACCAGATTACGAACTACAGGGCGATCAGGCAAAGGACCAAAGAATTTACATATTTTCTTAGACCGCGCCGGCCCTTGATCAGGATCGTGCGAGATTGTTTTTCAGCACTTTTGGTCGATCGCTCCTATCACTCTACCCAAGGGCCGGTGCTGTTTTCAGATACAGGAATATCATACTTTAATCTCTAAACTTCGGGATTTTATTGAGAGTTTTTTGACAAATAAACCAAAAATTTCTGCAGAAAAACAGCTGTATAATCTAGATAAATCAACGAGGCATTTATTACGAAACAATAGAGAATACCTCTCTACTAATAAGAATATTACTCATAAGAATACTCTCTTTTGTCAGTGGGACATTCACATACTGTCGATTACTATGCGATTTCATAAGACCAGATCATGTTTATAAGTCATCTATTAATAGAACACTAATATCAATTTCGCATAATTATTATATAAGCAATCTATTATATAATGATAGTATAAAATGTCGTTGTAGTCTTCATTATATCAATCCTAATCACCTACAATACATTCATTTACTTAATATAACATCAAAATATTAATGGTTTTTTTATGATTCATTTATATATAAAGTTTAAAAATTTGGCAATCATTCAGGAATAAAATTTCCATTTAAAAGCCCCTAGACCCACTGCTGGACTAAGGCCTCTTCTCCCCAGGGTGGGATACACATGAGGCAGAATTTAAGTGAAACTGAAGTGAAGGTTTCCTCGCGATGTTTTCCGTCACCGCTGGATACGAGATGAATTACAAACACAAATCTATCCATAAACCATACTCGTAAATACTGACCATGTCTCAGAAGATACGATAGTGCAGATATATAGAAATATATATATATGATAGAGTAAACGAAACCATGTTTGTACACTACTACTCTCCGTTGAGAATTTTACGATTTTCTACGTCGATTTTCAGTTACAGCAATCTGTTTCTGTATAGCAGTGTAAGTTTGTTCACGCGCTCTCAGCTTATCAATACATAATTAACTTAATTACTTGTTTTACGAAGTTAATAAATACATTATATACTTTTAATGACTTTGTCTTTTTATATTTGTTAAACATAATTAAGTTATAATGTAATATAAAGATTTTGTTTTAATTATGTTTAAATAAAAATAAAAGTTTTCGCCTTTGTCTATGTTATAACATTGTTAACTTATATTTTCGTAATAAATAATATATAAAAAGAAGGAATTTCTTTCTAAGGCACTTTTGGTATTCCTTGTACTTATATATATAAGTACATATTTTACATATAGTATATTTAGTTACTTTTGGAAACTATCAAGTCCCAGATTTACTCCTAAATATTTATTGACAAAGAAATTAAAGAAAATAATAATAATAATGATATCTGTAAAAATACCGAGGTGAGGTACCATTTAATATATAACGAACATTTTATCATTTACTTTTAGGTCTTTGTGCTATTCCGCCTGGTTACCACCAACTAATCAGTTATTCTAAGCTAAACAGCAGTACTTGTTATTATTGTGTTCCGGGTTGATGGGTGAGTGAGTCAGTGTAATTACAGGCACAATGGACATAACATCTTAGTTCCTAAGGTTGGTTGGTTCCCAACTACAAGCACGATATACATATGGACATGTACATAACTGTCGCATTGGTAATATAAGGAATGGGTATTATTTCTTACAGCGCCAATGTCTATGGGTAGTGGTGACCACTTACAATTCTAGGTAGGTAGGTTGGCCCTTTTGTCAGACATCAAATAATACATATTGACTTAAATATATATTTAAAGTATGGATAAAACGATGAGTGATTCAGTTTGAAGAAAATATCGTGTAAAAAGGCACATAAATATCTCTTATAAAGTAATGATTATATATAACCTGCCTTGTACCTCGAGTAGTTACCTACGGTTCGTGTTATCACGCTTTTACGACGTGGGACGAGATGTTTACAATAACTCGGGCTGATAATTTTTTTTTTACATTACAGATAAATAAGGAAGTTTATTACACAGATAATGATTATTATTAAACAAAATAGTTTAGTCACACATCGCGTAGATCTCGTAATTCATAATCAAGATTGATACTGGCAACTTAGGTTCAAGAATTATATTGTATATTATATAATAATAGCTACTCGATGTTAAGTAAAAGTATAATAAATGTGAATGTCGCACTTTTTTGTGAGAATAAGGTATGACCTTAACCGCATTCAACCACCACGCTGCTCGAATGCTGTTTGATGGGTACACGTGATAACTTTTCACGTAAAACATTAATTGTATTGCTGAGATGGCCAACGAGCCATAACCAACGTTAATATTAACCGAAAATTGCGGGTTTAAAACAAAACGAGCTTACACATTGTGTTTATGATTCATCTCGTGCACGGCGGTGAAGGAAAACATAGTGAAGACATGCAACTTGATGAAATATTGCCGGATATCTACCATTGGAGTAGCGTGGTGGAGCTAGACTGATACATACCCCTTCCCAAAACTTCTCTTGGGCAGCAGTTGAACATTAGCAGGCTATTTTTTTGTTAACTTAGCCTGTTTATTGTCTCAAGTGCAGACTTAATTTTAGTATATACAATCTGAAAACGCCAATATAACGCGAGATACGATTGTATTTATCACAGAGCAGTCCCGGGTCATGCCTTGCTCCAATTAACGTGAGGTCGCAGTTTAGTTATATCGTAATTAGTGTAACGCTTTGTATTACCGCGCGAGACAATAATTAAACATGTCCTGTCTCGTGGTGCCTTGGTGAGTCTACAATTGTTTGATAGATTCAGAAATGAAGTTTTAAAGTTTTAGAAATGTAGCTTCTAGATAAAGTGAGATGGAATGTCATTGCATCGTATGTATGTGACATATCTGATGCGAAGTTTCTCTTCTGCATTTGCATACGCTTTTTTAGAAGTTAAATTGAACACGCGATAGTCGGTAAAAATCGTCTTATTCTAAATTTGAAGTTTAGTATCCATTATGTATTAATTCCTTTCTATCACTGTGAATACTCTGTAGTGAACACATAGATTTTATCCGTGCAGTGACGGAGAAAGAATACATTTCACTGCCCCTCTCTTTCCCATGGGTGTCGTAAGAGGCGACTAAGGGATATCTGAGCGACCATCTGCTCATCTGGTGGAAGGATGCTAATATCCGCCTGGCTTGTTACCACCGTACGCATGGTGAAAAACTCGTGAAGTGGCTTGCAGCCGCGTTTCGAGGTCAGCCAGCGTCCAGCCAGTGCCCGAGCGAGTATTGCCGCGATGGGTGTTGGTCCGGTAGAGACGGCTGTTGAACCAATGCCGGGGGAAAATGTATTGACCTGCCGGACAGGGAGACCTGAAGAAACGGCTGTTCCGCTGGCCACCCGTGGCATAGTACAGGGGCCCGAGCGTACCTAACCAGCTCGCGAGGCTGCCTCACCAGGCCACGCATAGTCTCGGGGTGGACCGTCGTGCCGGTTGGTGACCGGAAGGTGGGGTCCCGGCGGCCACTTCCGGGGGGGTTCGGGGGCCCTTCCGTCCGGCGGATCAGTATATTTTCCTTTTTGGCAAACATTTGGGAAAACACGCCTCCATACTTTGCCCATCCCTATCGTGGCAATACGTCGCTCGCTTCACGTCTCTTCCTTATTTTTCGAAATGGTAGCGCAAATAAGAAATAACGGTCGTTCAGCGGTGCACACCCCCACCATACCCACGCTGTTTGAGGTCGAGTTCTCTAACATCCGCTCCACGCTAACCTCAACGCTGTCCACCACCATCTCGAGACAGCACGGCCAGCAATGTTGTTTCTCACGGAGACGCAAATACTCCGCCCTGCCGACACCAGCTACCTTAACTATCCCGGCTACATGCTTGAAGAATCTTTTAAAGCAAAAGCCGGAGTATGCTTGTTCGTCAGGGTGGATGTTTGTTGTCACCGATTGCGCTGCTTGGAGGACCCCTCCTTCTCCATGTTGGTGGTACGTGTGGACCTGGTTCGTCAGAGTCGAGTCTACGTGTGCCTCTACAGATCCCACAATGGTGACTTGGAGACAAGCCGATTATTCGACCATCTTAGTCGGGTGGCAGATGCTGCGCAAGAGCAGTTTCCTAACGCGGAATTGGTGTTTTTGGGGGATTTTAATGCTCACCATGAATCATGGTTGAAATCCCTCAAAACTGACCATGCTGGAAGAACTGCTCATGCTTTTACTCTCACACACGACTTGACCCAACTGGTTGATCAGCCCACCAGGATCCCAGACATTGATGGGCAAGCGCCTTCTCTACTGGATCTTCTGCTGACTTCTCACCCGGTGGAATATCAGGTTGTGGTTCAAGCTCCACTTGGTTCTTCGGATCACAGCCTTATATCTACCCAAGTGCCACAGGCCAAGCTGCCGCCATCAGCGGTATGCAAACGTCGCGTTTGGCACTATAAGTCGGCAGATTGGGACGGTATGCGCGATTACTATGCGTCAGTCCCTTGGAAGGAACGTTGCTTCAGTGGGAATGACCCGACAGCTAGTGCCGCTGCTGTTGCTGATGAGATCATGTTAGGAATGGAATACTACATTCATTGCTCAGATCTCATCAATAGGGGTACGCGTAACCGTTGGTTCACTCGTGAATGTGCCGACGCTGTGTCATCTAAGTAGGCGGCATATCGCGCGTGGATCAACGGCTGCATTAGCGGGGCATCTAACATTGACTCACTGAAAGCAAACTACAATAAAAATTCCAAGTCCTGTAGGAAGGCATACACGAGAGCGGATGCACAGCGCATTGTACAGATTGGTCATGACCTTATTTCGCATCCTAGGGGCTCCCGTAGCTTCTGGCGTCTGACCAAGTCTGTGCAAAACAATTTCTGCCAACCTTCGCTGCCACCGCTCAGAAATCCGGACGGATCGCTAGCTCACAGTCCGCAGGAGAAAGCCGACCTCCTGGCTAAACTCTTTGCCGACAACTCTGTGATCGATGATTGTAGTGCGCAGCAACCAACAATACCTTCATGTGGCCACACGATGCCTGACATCAAAATCAGGCAACGTGATGTGCGTGCGGAGCTGCAATCACTCGATATACGGAAAGCTAGCGGTCCCGATGGAATACCAGCCATTGTGCTGAAGAAGTGCGCGGCGGAGCTGTCTCCTGTGTTAACGCGCCTGTTCCAATTTTCTCTCTCTTCGGGATGTGTGCCGGAGGCTTGGAAAAGAGCTAATATGCAAGCGGTTTCCAAAAAAGGGGATCGGTCTGACCCGGCAAATTATCGGCCAATAGCTATCACCTCAGTACTTTGTAAGGTGATGGAACGGATTTTAAACAACCAACTAATCCATTACCTAGAAGATCACTGTCTAATTAATGATCGTCAGTACGGGTTTCGACCAAAACGGTCAACAGGTGATCTTTTAGCGTACGTAACGTACCTCTGGGGTGAAGCTGAAGTCTGTGCAAAAAAGTGTCTGTGCAAGCATGAAGAATCGTTGGCTGTCAGCCTCGATATCTCCAAGGCTTTCGACAGGGTCTGGCACAGAAGTCTTCTCTCCAAGCTACCGGCATATGGTCTGCCTGCTCACCTGGATTGCCAGCTTCCTACACAAGCGTAGCCTTCGTGTTTTGGTAGATGGTTGCGCTTCACAATTCTATGTAGTGAATGCTGGGGTCCCCCAGGGATCTGTGCTATCTCCCACACTCTTTCTTTTGCATATCAATGATATGCTCTCTCTTGGGAACATACATTGCTATGCAGATGATAGTACAGTGCATGGTGGATACCACGGACGCGCAGTGGCTGGGCGGGCGGAAACTGAGGAGAGGCGGGAGAATCTTGTCATTGAACTCGATAGGACATTAGAGCTCATCGCCAAATGGGGTTCTGATAATCTTGTTGAGTTTAATGCCAAGAAAACACAGGTGTGCGCTCTCACAGCGAAAAAGTCACCATTTTACCCTCATCCCTCCCTCTGTGGCACACCGCTGATGATACAAAGCAAAATCGCCATGCTGGGGATGGACGTTAGCTGCGACCTTAGTCCAAGGGATTACATCGAGGCTATTATAAAAACAGCTTCACGAAAACTCGGAGTTCTGAACAAGGTGCGGCGTTTTTTCACGCCACAACAACTGCGCCTGTTATACAAAACAAGGTACGGTCTTGCGTTGAATATTGCTCGCACCTTTGGGATGGCTCCGCTAAGTACCTAATGGAGGCCTTGGACCGGTTGCAGCGACGTGCAGTACGCATTATTGGTGACGTAAAGGTCACAAACACCCTTGAACCTTTACAATTGCGTCGCGAGATAGCAGCACTGAGCGCTTTCTATCGTCTGTATCACGGCGAGTGCTCTGAGGAATTATTCTCTCTAATTCCTGCTTCCCCCTTCCTTCTTAAGTCCACGCGAGCTGGTTCTCGATGTCACCGCCTAACTGTGACATCAATTCCATCGCGCACAAAGAAATTTGGCAACTCCTTTCTTTGCCGCACTACCAAAGAATGGAATTCCTTACCAGCTCACGTGTTCCCCTCCTCTTACAACCCGGGTTCCTTCAAACGAGGCGTGAAGAGGCATCTTGCGGGCCGGCAAGGCGGGGACGGCTAGTACAGAACATTTTTCCCGACTGTACTGGCCGTCGTCGCGTTTGGACTCTACTACCACTTACCATCAGGTGGAGTAGAGTCATTTGCCATCCCGGGGCATATAAAAAAAAAAAAAGATACCAGTGACGTAACTATGCCAATGCTACAAATGTCGCATGGGGTCCAGCGAGACACAAAACTATTCTTTTATTTTAAAACTTTTATTCGATAAGATAAAGTATCCTGTAATTAAACACGCCATTTAAACGATTTTATTTTTTCGATGACCACGTATGTTTCTCTTTGTTTTTCTACATCTACCACAGGCTCAATATTCTGATTGTATCGTGTATAAACTATAACTTTAAAATAAAAAACTGATTACAACATAAGCTTATAATAATACCCATTTCAGGCAGTCCGTTCACACTCGGTAGTCCGTTCGTTTTTATAATAGGCAAAGTTCCACCCTTTCCAGTTCTCGCATTTGAGATAGTGATAAATACTTTCCACTTATAGCCCTCTGGAGTAATGTTACACACACATATACAAACTCTCTTTTTATAAATACTAAGATATTTCCATAAACAATTATGTTCTACTAGTATCAATTAATTGGTTATTTTTTAGTTTCAATTAAGATAGCAACACGCACTTACTACTTTCTTCCACTACCCCAACTTCTGACGGGTGACATGTCGTGTATCCTTAAAATAGTTAAAGATTATTTTCTTTGTTTCAGGTGAATGTCTTACGTCTGGACGGTATCCGTTCACCTGTCTGCAGTTCGAGCTACCACCAGATGTTGAGCCGGAAGAGGTCACCGTCGTCGAGTTGTGGTTTTATAAGGTATTTTTATATTTATTTACGGTCAAAGAAAAATTGTTTAAAATTACAATTAGTGTAGTCCTTCGCTCTCGAGCTAGACTTAATGCAGAAATTGCAGAAATCAATTTTTTACAATCCTGGTTTGCTAATAACTCGAATAAAATTAATATGTTCAGTTTTGTTTTTTATAGGTTTGAACACCCAACATTGGTTAAGGTTCATCTTTTCTAACTACTGCATCATCTCCAAGATTGGCTTATATATTAAGAAGTGGTGTATTTCACAGGAGCGTGATCCTCTTGACGAATACAATCAAACCTTCGTTATATCGGAAGCAGCGCATTGGGACAGCCAGCAACAGTTTAAAAAGACAAAACCAATTGCAATCAAGGAGACAGATATTGGGGAAGGTTGGGTGAGAGTTGAGCTAGCCTGGGCTGTGAGGGTCTGGCTCGAAGGGAGGGAGAGGTTGCATACATTACACGTGGCTTGTAGAACTTGTCAGGTGAGTTACATGTCAGTGACCGATTTGTAAATTTGTTCATAAACCATTAATGTAATTATGTTAGATTGACTCTTGAAGATTTTGGGACTATCATACATAAATTTGATAGCCTCGTTGGTATAGTGGTTGCGTGGTACCGTCTCTGTGAAGAACGGTACACACGCAAACGCGTCGTTGGAGCAATCCTGCCACCCTTCGAAGCCTGGATGAGACGAAATTCGTCCCCTGATAAGAGCTCCGCCAAGCCACGAGTGGAGCAAAGCACGGGAGAGGCCGCGGATGCGTTATATCAACACGATCCCGCAGCCTCTCCGATCCGTGCCGAGGACGGCCATCGCAGTGGTTTTAGTGGGTAAGAATCCCACATAACCCGGTTCCACCCCCATAGGACCCGGGTACCTTTCTGAAGGCTTCCACTGCGAGAAAAAAAATATGGTTACGTGGTATTCCAGGTTCAAATCATCGATCGGTTAAGTAAAAAATTATTGGGTTTTTCTGAAAAGAAATTCCTAGTAGGGCATGTTATATCCATGCCAAGGCAATCACGTACAGTATTTGAAGTCAATTAGATAATAAGAGTGCCCCTGAATTTGCGCACACATTTATTTTTTGACTGACGTATAGAAATAAATAAACAGCATAGCCTTAATATAATCATTATATTTT
This sequence comes from Nymphalis io, assembly GCF_905147045.1. Taxonomy (NCBI): domain Eukaryota; kingdom Metazoa; phylum Arthropoda; class Insecta; order Lepidoptera; family Nymphalidae; genus Nymphalis; species Nymphalis io. The sequence continues at coordinate 9,165,370 of NC_065911.1, forward strand.
GTAAATTATAGCTAACGTACACATGTTCACTGAATTGGCTTACTTCACCAAGTTCATAATGTTCATATAATAACTGTTATTTAACATTAAAATTGTTTGTTCCAGCTACGCCGAGCTCCTCTCTCCTTCCACGAGAAACGCCGCCCCTTTTTGGTCTTATATACCAAGTATGCGGGGAAACGACGTCGTGGCCGGACACTGGAGTGCGGAGCCACCACCAGTGAATGTTGCAGGGAACCTCTATACGTCAGCTTTAAGGAACTTGGATGGGATGACTGGATCATCAGACCTGCGGGCTACCACGCCTACTTTTGTAAAGGGACCTGTGCTCCTATATCAGCCGTGTCGCAGGCAGATAGCTATCACCATAATATTATCAGAGTAAGTATTTAAAATTTGACTATATTATTGCTGCAACAATATTATACTAAGAAACCAGCCTTGCTTCTCATTATATTGCTTATTTATTGATGTATAGTTAAGCCCTATTTAATTGGTTAACGAATAAACAACTAAGAATTATATTTTAAGATGTATATTAATTAATAAACATGATTAGTATATAAGGCCTTACCGTGTGATAAAGAAGAACTTGTTTATGAAACTTGATTTATAAATTACAATATCTGAAATATTTAAGAATAACTGTCATTAGAACGTACTTATTTTTTTTCCAAGGTTGTATTGATTAATGTTTTTATTCTTTTCGTTCACAGAAATATTTCTACTCTGTATCGAATGATAGGAAAGCCGAGTTCAAGCCATGTTGTGCACCAACAACTTTCAGTTCACTGCAATTACTCTACATGGACTCGAATAACACGGTGACGCAGAAGACTCTACCCAATATGGTGGTAGAATCGTGCGGGTGTATGTGAGATGAATCTATTGACCTTAAAATTTTAGGGAATTTTGGAGGATAAAATAAAATGGAACGAGATGACCAGCTACTTGGTTGAATACGTTGGTGTTGAGTCTCTTCAAAGCGCTTTAAACATAAATGTTGGTATATTTCTCCTCAGTGTGACATATGACATATAATGATTAGAAAATAATCATAATTGTAATTCAGATCCTCATCTGAATCTTTTGTATTACCTCTAATACAAAAGATTTTTACATGAATTTTTTTTTGAAAACCAATAAGGGATAAGCGGGATAAGCTAGAAGCAATCTGCGATGGTTTAGGTACTTACCGTCCCTTAGAAATAACTAAATGGTAATCAGCAAAACATATATAAGCCGAATTCAATGCCCTAAATAAAAAAAAATATTGTAACTTTTGTTTTCTTATTATTGACGCAGAAAACAAACTATGACACTTACAAGTTTTTATATATTAATAATATAATATTTCAAAACTTTATTTTAAGTTAAAATATTATATTTATTTTAATGATATAATGAAGAATAATGTAAATAAATTCTTTATTCTATTTGTTAATTCATGAGAGGCTTATATAATATTTTTAGTGAAATTTAATTAAATATATGTGTAATATTAAAAAAGGGTTTAATAAAATTTGTCGTTAAAATTTTCACTGAGACAATAATACTGCATGCAAATTTTAAAATAGCTACTTTATAAATTATGAGCGTGTGGAATCGCAATCGATTGGAATTGAATCGCAATTCCAGTTATTTAGGGAAAATGAACCGGCTGGTTCATTTTCCTCCCTAAATAACAACAATGGTTTTATCAATTCAATAGGGCGGTGTGTTAGATTTAGTTCTACTTAAGTTAAATGTGATATAGTTTGTTCAATATGTTTTGATAGTTAAATGTTTTGTTGTTGTGATTTATTTATAATTATGATTAATTCGAATTGCATTTATTTAATTAATTTAATATTATAACGTTATTTCGTAGTTTCTTTTCATTGTTTGAAGTCAAGTTTTTGTTACTTCACTTAATATTAGCGGATAAATAAAAAGCTCAGTGGATAGAATTCGTAAGCATTCAAACCGAAAAACAAAACAAAACCGATGACTGCGAATAAAAATCGGGGCTTGTAACACTGATTTTTTTTTGTGTTTCTACTTCTATGCTATTTTGTAAGAACACTCTTCGTCACTCACCCGTGAAATCTTGTCAACAAACTTATCGTGATATACTATTTTGATCGTATATTCTTGAAATGTTTCACGATCGTTTTCTGCGGTGCGTTTCGAGTTTGTTCTTACAGAATTACTGTTCGGTGGTGAAGGAAGACATCGTGATGCAGGTTACTGCATGTGTTGTGTATCCACCGAGACGCATAGAGCGTGGAGGAATAACCTTCTTCATAGCAGAGGAGGCTTTTGCCGGACAGTGAGTCATTTATAGTCTGTTCTATTAATTTTTAGAGAGTATTTTATTTAATCGTTTTGAAAAGGAACTTTATTTTTGGTGCACACTTCAAAATAATGTTTTAGAAATAATAAACTATTTTAGTCTATGTTTCAAATAGAGGTTAAGAAGTTGCGTTTAATATTGTCTTTGACATTATAATGACATTGACGGTTTGCTTTTTTTTTAAATTAATCACGTCTTTATTAAATATTCGCCTCTTTATTTTCTTTTCAAATTCTAGAAACATCTTAGCCTTACCGTTCTATTTTAAGATAAATACAGTAGGTGTATACATAAATGATACGCGTATCAACGTTTATAAATCAACATTAAATTAACGAACTTGAAGCGATAAGTTTTCTCATTCGATGAAAAAGAGGACTTTGGACGACTTGTGGCCGTTTAATTAAGAGCTCTGCTCTGATCTAAACGGAGAACTAATTATGCTTAGATAAAGAATTGGCGTGTACCCGTATATGTTTCTAAAAATGCCTAATTAGGCTGGCTATGTACAAGCTATTTTCACTATTATCATAGTTATATAGATACACATACATACATCATAGTTATGTATATTGAAATGAGATCGTGCAATCTCTCTGAATGCTATCACCGAAACGCTATTACTAATTATGATAATTGAGGTGACAATAATTTGACAACGTTGCGATACGTCGCCATATTGTTTCAATATAATTGTCATATTTCTAGTCAATCATACTGTCCATTCAATTGCGTCTGTTTGATACGAATATACGAAGTTTGTTTAAATTTGAAATATAAAAATGAATTTTTCAAGTAGCGTTTGGTTCAAATCTGAAACCATGAGGAATAGCAAAATATACTCAAAGGTATCTCGTACTCGACTATCACTCTGTTTTATTCGATAATTTCGCTACGCTACGTCACAGGTTGATTCATATTTGCAAGTAAAATGTCCTACATTCATACATTACCCACTTGAAAAAATCACCAAAATATATCGCAATTTATTTAAATAAAATATTCATTATTATTTTTTAACGTTAGGAATATTTCCCTAATTATTATTATTCTGATAGAGAGGCAATGTAACCACTGGACATAACATCTTAGTTCCCGTGTTGTTGATGCATGTAAGATGTAAGGGATAGGTAATATTTAATACAGTTCCTAAGTTTATGGACGGTGGTGACCACTTATCGTAAGGTTGTCCAAGCCAGTCTACCTACCTCTATAAAATAAAAAAATAAATAATTGGGTCTTTAATAATGCGCAACTAATTAAATATGTTATTATTTCTGAACATTAATTAAAGTGTGTATTGAATTTTTTAGTATGATAAATTATCAGATATTTGTATATAATATAATTACAGATGATTGTATAAATTAATGTGTTATTTGTAAGCGATGTTATTTATAAGTTAATACCAAAATACCTCGTTTAAAAACTTCCACATAGATTATCTAGACGTGTTATGTTATAATACCGGATTTGGTGACAGAAAATTAAATTTCATTTCTTATATTCTAATACGAGCAAAAACCCAGCGGCTACGCCAGCATGGAATTCAGTACGAAAATCATTTAAAGTTTACGTTTTAATGTTCACATTTTAAATTATACATTGAAAATATTTAAATTATTAGATAGCTTTATGATAGTAAATAAAAAATGATTATTATAGTTTCAGTAATTCGCAAATAGCTATATTAACTAAAAAGGGAGTTTTTTTGAAAGCACAGACAGACTTTATTCATTTGTAGATACATATGAAAAATTTTAAATCAGTTGTTCGTATTAAATATTTGTTTTTAATTACAAATGTATCTGACAACACACACTGAACACATGTTGAAAGTAAATAAAACTAAAAGTCTTGTTATATAATACGATATTTTGAAAAATGTAGGTGTTCGCATTTTTCAGGCGATATTCTTCTAACAGTGAGTTGGAATTTTCTGTCTCAGATCAGATATTACAAAACAAACTATTATTATTATGTAACATAGGATACATCAAAAACAATTAAACAAAATAAAGTTTGTATTACATTATATAGATGAAGATGTTTAACAAAATATAATATAATTTTTAATATAAAGTAGAAAGCCATGCCTAATACATTCTTACCCCTTGTAAGACATTTTCTCTCTCTCTGTGCGTGCGTGTCTGTTTTGTATATGTGTGTGTGTGTGTGTTTTTCTATTTTTTGTGAGCCTGGTAGTACTCGTATTTATAATCGTTAATTGAGTTTTAATGCTAAATTCACACCGATTTTCTATTAAAGCCTTTGTAAAAAGTGTACATATGTATGTAAATTATATAGAGAATAATTGACAATTATAGTTCTTTATTAAATAAAAAACAATGTCAACTACGGCCTTACTTATAAACTTTGCATAGCGGCTGTTTAGTTAAACATACATTTCGCTCTCTCTGTCATTATTGATTTCAAATTCGAAAGAAAAAGACAAAGCATTGTTTAAGTAGTTACCCGCTAACCAACATTTATAAGTAAGGCTGTTGATCTTTATATATGTGTAACTTCTGAACGATTTGACCAATTATAGTCATATACACGCAATGTATTTGCTTAATGGTTTAAGTTATTATGAACAAAAATGACACATATTCAAAAAATAGCTTAGTGTCCATAAAGAAAATTAAAAATCTCATCTCGATAGCGCTGTGGTCGATTTAAAAAAAAATGATTAAAAAAAATTTATAATATATTGCTCAGCATGCATTTATATTATTTCTACATATTGACGTTTTATAATTTGTAAATTTCAAACAATTTTGACAGAAAGAACTGTCAATATGATACAGATTATACGAAATCAAATATTGATGGATTTACGAGAAACCTATAGAAACATGTCATCTTTTAGTTCTTTTCAAAATGTTTATTTACGTAAGTTTAATCGCAACCGCTGTCACTAACCTAGCCTAGGTCACTGTTAGTGTGGGTGTAGATTTTTTGTACTTAACACAACGCCCAATGGTTGTATTATGTAGCAATCACGACAGTGCCTAAGTATTATACTTTAATATATTAGTTTAAGTTAATTAATTGAAAAACTAATTTAATAAAAAGAGAATGAAGAAATAAAATGTTTATTATTTTCTTAAAATGTTCTTTTACCAGTAATCTTAAAGTATATATTGCTTTTAAAATCACAATAACACTATCTCATAAAAGCTTGTTAGTCAATATCATTGCAGCATTTTTTTCATTAAATAAAAACGACAACTATTTTATTGCTTTGATAAAACTTAATATGAACAAAAATTAAAGTACAAATTAGTTAAAATAAAAAAAAAACAAACGATATAAGATTTATATAATAAAAAAATACATATAAATGTATATAAAAGAAAAGATAGTTAAAGATGTAGACTATTTTGGAACTCCTTTCAAAGTTATAAAGATGAAATAAATATTGATATTCAAAATCAGCCCTAACTCTGTTTACGATATTTGAAACGATTAGAAAAGGATGCCTTGCTGTCTTCGTTGCTATGTACATTAGTTAATAATATAATTTTTTATCTAGGGGTAAAATCAATGATAATTTCTACTATTTATAATATTAATAACCTTAAGAATTTTCTTTTGAAAGTTTTCATTTCATACTTAATATTAAAATATGTTATACAATTAGTAACACATAAATTGAAGACTAGTATGTTATATTATTTTTAATCAGAATATCATACTAATATAATAATTAAAAAAATCATTAAGGAATTCGAAAATATGTGGGGAAGAATTTTAAGTATCAACGTTAACTGCCGAGTTTCTTGCCGGTTCTTCTAGTTATCCAAATGATGCGGTTCATCATGTGGATTCTAACGATAACGCTTGAAGATTCATAAGCACTTGTAAAAGTCTATTTGAATAAAAATATTTTGATTGGTTTTGATGTTTTACCAGTATATTGTAAGACTGTAGTAGTATAACATATTTTAACAGACATACCGAATATTATTTACTTGGTGATAGGGCTTTGTGTAAACCCGTCTGGGTAGGTACCACCCTACCATCGTATATTCTATATGAAAGAATTTCACAAGACTATATTATTATTTGGACAACTAACTCAAGCATTACTCTTTCTCAACTCATATTTTAGTATATTATATTTATATTTGTTGTTCTTTGAAGAAGCAAATGTGTAATCTATCCCAGAAAGAAAATGGGTCATACAATAATTAGACAAATATTCATAGACAACATTTATTAGTTCAGAAAAACTGACGTATAATACACACATTTAAACAAAATGTAGACAATAAATAATTATTAATAAATAAGTCTCTTATATTAACAACTCACATATGAGTTGTTAATTATCCTAGAACTAGACTTAGTGTGTACCATCATTAATATGACATTAGTAGACACATATGTAATAAATATTTATGCAAATTACACAGAAAAATATAGTTGATGAAACGACCGGTCTGTTATTTTTCCACAACGCCTGTTGTATTTTATAAAACATATATTATATAATATACAATTTGGACAAGTCTCATTTAAAAAAATGTGTCTTATTCGATTGTGTTTGATCTTAATCCTCTGACATTAACATGAAATTAAATTGCACACTTCGGCTTAGCATACTATAAACTTTTTAGATTTCTCTAAGATTTGTATTCGGGGCTGTAGAATTTGATTCCTAACTTTCATGTTGGGTTTGACTTCTGTGCACGCTGAGCAGCTTCACTTAATTGAAATGATCTGTTTTGCAATGCTACCAACACGATACTTTGCCACGGCACTTCTCCGTTCTATCGAAAATCGGGACAGATCAAGGTGACAACAGTTGTATTTCTATCTGCATAGCTTGTGTATACATATACATACACATTTTTTACTACAAGCTAATTTTGTAAACAAAGATATTTATTCGTTCATTTTGTGTTTAGACTTTGTAAACAATTATTTGGCTTAATCTACAATACATGTCATGTCTAGAATTACTTTTTTACTATTTTTAATTTAACTCTATTTGATAGAGTTTTTCTGTGATGTCTTCTAAGTGCGAGAGAATTTCTTCACTCTCTAATTGGTATTTTCTAAGAACGTTTTGTTTCTCCGTCATACATCTCTGTATTTGTGCACATTTATTCAGCAAAAGCAGAACTTTTTCCAAATTAGGCTGTGCAGCCATTTGATCTTTTAAGTCTTTCAATTTATTGCTAAAATTGATTAAGAATGTGGTGTTTTCTAATTTTAAATCTTCTAAAACGGCCTTTAAATCTTCCCGCAATTCCATACATGCATCAAGTTGGGCATTTCTAGAGTAGCGTTCTGCCTTTGTAGAGGAGATTTTTTCATTCATGATAGATTCTTGTGCAGTCGGGGCTTGTGTCGATTTATTAAAATCATCATCTCCATCTTGAGGATGACTACACTCGGGACAAAGCCAAGATAGCTTAAATTCTTCAGAAATATCTTTATATTCAGTTTTCTCTGTTTCCACCCACTCATAGTGGTACTGATCACTACAAGACTTGCAAGTTAGTAACTCACTTGATGATTCTGTGCAATGAATACATTGAAACCCATCTTCTTCTTCTTGTCCTTTGTTGAAGTCAGCCATTGCGCCAACGTTGCTTAGTTCCTTATTCGTTTATTATATATAGATTCGTTTGTTTTTTTATTTCGTTCGTAGTCGACTTAATCACGTTGCTTACGGCTCTCCACCTGTAGACGAATTATTTGATAAATTTAGAAAGATCTTAAACAAATAAACTCAACATAAACACAAGTAATTTTGAGACGTCAAAACATTTTAAGCTATTTTCATTTGGTATATTTATAAAATAATATAAGAATTACAAGTTTTTTTTTTACATAACTTTACTAATATCGGAAATTATCTATTAATACTTACCACATAAACTTGAAAAAAGAAGGTTTCTTCACAATATACGCCAATATGCCTCCGAAATAAGCCAAAATCAGTAATTGGATTCTTAACACAGCACTGATTAATTTAAACAATTTCCACTAAATTTGTTAAATAAAATCACGTTCTAAAATGGCGATAGTAACACACGCCTTCCGAACTCTTCGTTTTCAATGACATGCGCTTTCGCGTATGGATCGATTTTCTCTCCGGTTCGGAAAGTTTCACTGTAGTTATCTAAAATATTGTATGAAATTTACATCAATTTACTGTATTTTTGGGGTTATTTTCTCATTGAAAATAGCTTTTATTTTTTTAAATCTCCAAAGTCGAAATTAGAAAAATTTGGGTGCAGTTCCGAAAAGTCCCCTTTATTTTCCTTCAATTTTTTTTTACTTATGTGATTTGTCTCGCTAAGCATGAAATCGGAATATAATAATTTTTACTTTTAAAATTAAAATTTTCATTTTGGATGTGATCGTCATAAAGATAATATGAAATGACTGTAACACTACGGAATAGCATTTTTAAAATATATTAAAATGAAAAAAAAAATTTTCGTTCGTAACATTTTTTCGTAACAGCCTGTGAATGTCCCACTGCTGGGCTAAAGGCCTCCTCTCCCTTTTCAAGGAGAAGGTTTGGAGCTTATTCCACCACGCTGCTCTAGTGCGGGTTGGTGGATTACACTTGTGGCAAAATTTCAGTCAAATTAGACACATGCAGGTTTCCTTACGATGTTTTCCTTCACCGTAAAGCACGAGATGAATTATAATCACAAATTAAGCACATGAAAATTTGTGATTATAATTCATCTCAAAAATGAAAATTAACTGTAATAAAACGATTTAAACAATAACATTTTATTTGAAAAAAAATGCACTGAAAACGAATGTATTTGTGACCTAAAGTACACCTAAATTGTTAAATATATTCAGTAGGTGTACCGGCTTTTTGTATTCCAATATAAAATATATATATATTCCTCTTTTACTGTTTAATATTTTAGATTATTTATCATGCTTGAAAATAGGGGCTTACAAAATGTAAATAAATACTCGTAGACGACATTTATTATGAATTCAGTACAGCTCATACATTACAAGTTATATCATACAATAATGTACTAATTAGGTTTCTACTAATTAAACCAATGTTTACAACCCGGTCACAATATATATAGGTGTACCTGTCGTCGATGACGTCATACGGGTGTACTGGCAACCCTACCAAACAAAAAAACATCACTAGAAATATTCATAACAAACCTTTTATGTAAAATTTTGAAGTAATTAATAAGTGATGGCAAAAAACAGCGTGAGCGTGAGGCGGTGAGGGGGAAGCGAGATTTAATCCAGCGAGGTGCATAGATATCGTAATCGTGTTGTGTGTACTCTTACAAGCAGATACATTAAAACAGTCAATAAATGATAATATAACTATCAATAGCACTGACTCTAATGTGCAAGTTGTCAGTTCTTTTGATAAACAATAATTTAACTTGAGCTGTTGGTGCGGTGGGGTCCATGGGTCCAAAGTTGCAACTGAACGTAACATATTCGGTTAAGCTTTGTATCTGCAACACATGTTGTGTCCAGAATTACATTTTGATTATATTTAGTTTCTTTCCCTGTTGAGCGAGCGTTTTATTAACTTTCAGTATTTTCAAGAGAAGTTCTTTTCGTTTCTTCTTCTGATCTTCGGACATAGGTGGGTCATTCTTTATCACACCATGCCATTGGAGTGTTTTCTTTTCATTTTCGTTTCCACCGACAGCCATTGTGCAAACGTACTTCAATATAAATTAAGTTTTAACAAATTTGTTTCACGATATGTTCCACAATCCGAAATAAGCACAGTATTCGTTATTGGGTGAACTTCACACAGTACTGACTGATTTAAACAATTTCCAACAAATTTATTCATAAAATCAGTTTTTAAGATGGCGAGAGTCCAACACGCCTCTCGACCTCTTCGTGTCAGTGATATCCGCTTTTGCGTATTGATCGTTTCCGCGAACAGTTCGGAAAGTTGCACTCGACCTTGGGATGGATTTGCTGAACAACATGACCTTAGTTATTCGTATCGCTTAAACAATTATTAGTTTTTATGGATCATACGATTATATTTCAAAACTATTATTTTCAACGATACGAACACTGTAATTATAGAAAAAAGTGCCCATGTCTTGGTCAACGAATATTTTGATGTTATATTCTCTTCGAAGAGTTTTTAATTAGGAGAGCAGGAGTGATAGAGAGAGCATAACCTGATAACCTGAAATACGCAATAATTGAATATTGAAATGATTTAAAAAAACCATTAAATTTATAATACCAACTAAACAAAAAGTAACGTCAATTATAAATAATAACCTAAGAGGTATGTTCGAAGTATTGTGCCGATGCGAGTTTAGCCTTTTAATTTCCCCAGGGTTGTGGAAACGCTGAAGCGGCGCCTCACAGTCTACAGTCTCACGTCCGCTGCGTGTGTACCAGTGTCTCATTGTCGGAATATTAGATATTGCCACGAGGTGTGCGACAATTACGAGTACTTATGACTAGCGATTGTTTTTATATTTGTCATTCTTAAAATAATGATTCAAATTAATACTTTTAGAGGCAAAATATTTTCCCAATGCACAAACCTATTACATTTTAATAGGTAAGTTATGGAGAACCATGGTAGAGATATTATGGGCGCGATCTAAGTTGGCAAGACTGAAGGAAGCCGTGCTTATACTACCTAAGCTGTGAACAATAGCGGGGAGTGTGCGCTGTACTACTAGGCTAGAGATGCGAACATGCTTATGCGGTTATGTAAATAGTCAATTACCGGTATTATCGATTATGATTTTAATACAATATTAATGTAACTACTATAATATATTGTTTATCCAATAATTATTATGATATATTTTAAATATTATATTGAAAACAAATTATAGAATTATTATGAGAATTGTTTTTATTATTCGTATTATATATTAATATGTTATTCCAAAAAGAAAGTAAAACTCAATTTTGATATTGTACTGATACTGGTAACATTGCACGGTATGCCACTTTCTCTGTCAATAAATATGACAATTAGGAAGATAAACTTATTTTTTTATTATCTCAAAAAATCTATTTTAAAATATAAAAAACACCGGCGATTTTTTTTTCACGATATCTGCAAAAAATATTATTTTTGATAAGTCAAATACGTAGTCTAATATAGTACGTATGATACAAATGAAATCTAATAATTCTTTATTAAAAAGGCTTATAAGGGCACTTTTGAATCACCATGTTACAGTATTGAATTAAATGTAAAGCTACCACCGGTGATCTTCTAGTTTACCTGACCGATGGGCTGAAGCAGTTGACTCTAAGAGGCCACTTCTTGGATTCAACTACAACAAAATTAGCAGTTAGTTTGGAAATAGAAAAAGCCTTTGATTGGGCTTCCCAGGAAATAATGCAACTGGATCATCAGTTTTGCCAGATCGGGCCATCAAGGTCGTTGTCTACTTTTATTTTTTTAAATAGTATAGGTAGGTGGACGAGCATATGGGCCACCTGATGGTAAGTGGTCACCAACGCCCATAGACATTGGCATTGTAAGAAATGTTAACCATCGCTTATATCGTCAATGCGCCACCAATCTTGGGAATTAAGATGGTATGTCCCTTGTGCCTGTAATTACATTGACTCACTTACTCTTCAAACCGGAACACAACAATACCAAGTACGGCTGTTTTGCGGTAGAATATCTGATGAGTGGGTGGTACTTACCCAGACGACTTGCACAAAGCCCTACCTCCAGTGAGTGTATGCTCTGACCTGTGATCACCTACTCTGCTTCTTCTGCATATTAATGAAATGTGCAAATTAGCAACATTCAATGTTGACAGACGACAGCACCGTAGACGCCTTATACACCGACTACGCTAATATTTGTCGGGAACACGTCGATGAGTATAAACATGTGTCTGAAATCATAAGTGCTTATTGACCAAAGTCTAAAATTGGGGCCAACAAAATTTGGTACAACTCAACCCCAATACGACACAAGTTTGCGCTATGACTTCTAAAATGCCATATCCCCTCATTTTGATAATACCACCTCGCTGTCAAATCCAGTATCGGGACGTTAGGTTCCGCGGTCTATTGGAAGGTGAAGACAAATTAGCTTCTGGAAGCTTTGTTTGCTCAACAAGGTAAGACTACTTACTGCGTGAAGTACTTGACGAGCCGGTTGGCGTGGTTGGTAGAACACTTGCCGTTCACGCCGAAGGTTGTGGGTTCGATTCCCACCCAGGACAGACATTTGTGTGCATGAACATGTCTGTTTGTCCTGAGTCTGGGTGTAATTATCTATATAAGTAAGTATTTACAAAAAAAAGTAGTATATGTAGTATATCAGTTGTCTGGTTTCCATAGGACAAGCTTTGTACAAGCTTAATTTGGGATCAGATGGGCGTGTGTAAAAAATGTCCCAGGATATTATTATTATTACTTAGGTACTTCACGTCAGCTCCTCGCCTAAAATTGTACAAGGTGAAAATTCAACCCCACATGGAGTACTGCTCTCATCTCTGGGTGGGAGAGATGGCACTTTGCATCTTCTATTGCATATTTTACGGGGAATGCTCTGCTCTCACATAGTTATGATCACTCTGCATTAACAAACGATTAAAATGAACAATAATAATAAGCTTACTAATATATGTACTTTGCGTGATTTATGAAAGAATCCGCAATCATAAGATCGACTTTCAGAAGTTAAAAAATATGATGATAGTGAAAATACTGTTCTTTTTTAGCATAAAATGATATATTAATAATCGTTCTAATACCTATAATTATAAGTGAAAGAACCTTTGATGTGACATTGGTAGAATATTTTGCGCTCAAATAGCGTAGACACACCAGAAAAAGAAAAAAAAAACATTTGTTTTATCAACCGGTATTATCGATTACGATTTAAAGTTTTCGTTATTTTATTTTTCATGTTTTAATGTTATGACGATTTATTGGTTATTTAAAAGTGAATATTATGATAAATTTTAACTATTTTATCTTAAAAAAATTAGAAAAGCACTTCAATGTCTATGACATGTCTTCTTTGTATGAGAATTGTTTTAATTGTTCGTATTTTATATTAATATACCATTCCAAAAAGAAGGTAAAACTTCCATGTAACGTATTTATGATAGGATTTGCGTAAAATCCGTTCTGAGTGAGCGTCTCCGTCGCTTACCTAAAATTTCAATTCAATCGGGTGGATACTTTAGGAAATCTCATGGTGAGTGGTATTTCGCTTATATATGTATATTGTATTGATAGTGGTAACATTGCACGGTATGCCACTTGTTGTGTCAATAAGTATGACAATAAAAACATGATAATCATAAATAATAAAGAACAATTTTGTTTTATCAACATTTCAATAACAAATGGCCGCAGAAGTCCGTGGCTGTCTTCGTCAATAATGGCGTCTATATTATTATTATTTTCCACTCTAAATTAGTGTCTTACATAGTCTTATACAGATTATCTATTTGCTCTATTTTTTCCTCAATATTCGTGTTGTGCTCTTACACTTTCCAACATGTTATTTGGACCCATATTAATCCACTTGATTTAAATCTCAGTAATATTAAAGCGTATTACAAAATCGAACAAATTATAACCACTAAACAAAACCAATTAACGAAAGATAGAATTCTACAGTAAGAGGACGTGAATAACACGAATATAGCCTCTATTATCTTGGCCAGAAAATTGCTCCCATACTTCATATATCAATTTTCTTGTATGTAGTTATGCCATAAATAATATAAACCCGACTTCACAGTATATTTGTAATAAATCAGCTTATGTGCTTATAGAAAGTATGTCTTTATTTGAATTTACAAAACTAAAACTATGCAAATAAAGAAACACGCGCGCTCTAGTACCTTTTTTTTGTCGCTGGAAAAACGCGTTACGCGTTTCCCCCACGGGAACAGTGGGGGGTATGTGGGGTTCACCGGTGACCAAGGTGCTGAGTGCACTCTGAACATCGGAATATCCACTAAACAACCAGCGGTACCCTTTCAGTCTTAGCGAGGAGCGCCACGGAATCGCTTTCGCATGCTACCGTGAGGCTCTGAACGCGCTTTAGTACCTGCTGGAACTTATTTGAAACTAATGTTGGGAAAAAACTTCATATTCAGATTTATTATTATTAATTTCGACCAGCTGACAAATAATACACACATTAAAACTAACTATAGACAATAATATAATTATCAATAACACGGACTCTAATATGCAAGTTGTTTATAAATTTTACATAAAAAGTCAGTATGCACCAATAGCATGGCATTATTTGACACAGTCATATTATACAAATGTTTATGCATGTTACACAGATAAAATATAATGGATATTTGCTGCTGAACGCGTGTTTTATTTTATAAAATATATAGAATATATTTTATATCACCCAATTTAGACACGTCTCAGTTAATAATATGCTTGTTCAATCGTATTTGATTTTAATCCTCTAATGCTCTGACAGTAACACGATATTAAATTGTACACATTATAAATTATACAATGATTTTACCGTTCGTAAATTAAGAATTAATATAACTTCTATAAACTTTTTAGATTTCTAGAAGATTTTTGTTCGGATATTTCGTTTTTGCTCAAGTAAACGTGTCCTCCTGTTTGTAGAACTTGATTCCGTCGGCATTAGTTGAGCTCCAAACTGCCAAGCCTTTTTTGTTGGGGATAAATGATCCGCAATTTGATCGTTTAGCAGCTTTACTTAATTGAAACAAATCTGTTCTGAAAAGTTACCAATACGATACATTGTCACGGCACGTACCGTCCCATCGAAAATCTGTGTGGGACAGAGAGGAGGCACACAGCAGTTGACTTTTTAAATTCATAGCTTGTGTACACATATATATTTTTTACTGGAAAATAATTTTGTAACAGAGATTTTATTCGTTCATTTTGGTTTGAATTTTGTGAAGGATTAGTTGGTTTAACTTTTTATCTACTATAGATGTCATGACTATTATTAAGGTTTTACTATTTTTGAATGTAACTATATTTGAGAGAAGCTGCCTTCAATGTATTCTAAGTTTAAAAGCATTTGTCACTCTCTATTTTATATTTTTTAAGTCTTTTCTTTTCGCAAATCAGACTGTGCAGCCATTTGATCTGTTACTTCTTGTAATTTATTGCTAAAACGAAAGACCATTAACGTCGTTTTTTTCTAATTCTAAATCATCTAAAATGACCTTCAAATCTCCCCTCATATCCTTACATGCATCAAGTTGAGCATGTCCAGAGAGTATTTCTGCCTCTGTAGAGGGTCTATTTTCAGTCATGATAGATTCTTGCGCATCATTAGACGGGGCTTGCACTGATTTATTAAAATCATCATTTCCATCTTGGTGATGACTACACTCGGAACATAGCCAAGATAACTTAAATTCTTAAGAAATATCTTTAAATTCAGTTTTCCCTGTTTGCACACACGCATAGTGGTACTGATTACAACAAGACTTGCAAGTTAGTAACTCATTTGATGTTTCTTGGCATTGGCTACATAGAACGATCGATTCTTTGACTTGTGCTTTGCTTGAGTCAGCCATTGCGCCAATCCACTTCCTTATTCGTTTATTGTAATCTAGAT
Source organism: Nymphalis io (assembly GCF_905147045.1). Lineage (NCBI taxonomy): Eukaryota > Metazoa > Arthropoda > Insecta > Lepidoptera > Nymphalidae > Nymphalis > Nymphalis io. The sequence goes on from NC_065911.1 coordinate 9,181,290, forward strand.
TCTTCGTTTTTCGATTTCGTTCGTAGTCGATTTAATCACGTTGCTTACGGCTCTCCACCTGTAGACGAAGTATTTGATAAATTTAGTAAGATTTTAAACAAATAAACTCAACATAGAAACTAGTTATTTTGAGACGTCAAAATATTTTAAGCTATTTCACTTAGGTTATTCATAAAAAACTATAAAAGATTTTTGAAGTGAAAACTTTTTTAGGCGTGTTGCGCCGCTTTATCGTGGGAGATTCGTGGCTTCGCGTCACCGACATACTAATTTTAATATAATGAAATCGTTTATAGTAAAAATAGTTAAATATTGTTGAAATTAATGAGGATAATAATTATTGAAATTTATGTAAATATTAACAGTACATACAAATAAGTATATTTTAACTATTATTTATTTAACTTAAACTGTATTCATATTTATTACATGCGAATAAAAAGCTATATAATAAAAAGGGCTACAATTATTAATTTTAACTACATAACGTTACTAATACCAGAATTTATCTATTAACACTTACCACATAAGCTTGAAAAGGGAAGTTTTCTTCACAATATGCCTCCGAAATAAACACAAACACGTGATTAGATATTCAGCACTGATTAATTAAAAAAAAAAATCAGTAAATATGTTAAATAAAATGTCGATAGTCCAACACGCCTTTCGAACTCTTCGTTTTAAATGACATGCGCTTTTGCGTATTGATCGAATTTTCCTCCGGTTCGGAAAGTTATACGGTTTTTATTTAAAATATTGTATGAAAGTGGCATTAATCTACAATTTACCACATTTTTTGGGGTTATGTGCTCTTCGAAAAAAAGCTTTTAATTTTTATATCAAATAAGGATCAAAGAAGAAATTAGAAAAAAAATGGGAGCAGTTCCGAAAAGCCAATACCGTTTTTTCCATTAGATTTCCTTCACTTATGTAATCTAATCTAAGCACGAATACGGAATATAATAATTAAAAAAGATTTTCATGGTAACATCTAGGAAAAAACTAATCACGTTTTTTTACGTTTACTTGTAATAAATATTTGTCATAGATGAAAATATAGTCACATAAGTTACAGGCTATGGAAAGATTTTCGTGTAGAGCCAGTCGTTTTTAAGAAAAAGGCGATAACAGTAGTACCGACCGAATGGTGAAAAAAACCTCTATTCTGTTAAGTTCTGTGGTCAAAACAAAAGTTGGGTGGTATAATTGTGTTTATGGGGGTTATAGCCACGAGCCAATTGAGACCTTTTTCATTTTCGATCGGAGCTTATGTATGATAGTGAATATTCTCTGATCTGAAGGAGCTAACTGGCACCATAGATTCGCTGCACAGACTGCGGCTATGGCTGTGCGCATGTGAAGGCGATGGTGTGGTGTTTTGGATGCTCTCGGCATAAAGATATGAAATGCCTGTAACACTAATGAATATAATTTTTGAAATATATTGAATTGAAAATTATCTATAATAAAACGATTTAATAAATAACATTTTATTAAAAAAAAAATGCACTGAATTCGAAAAATTAATAAGTGGAGAAGAATGTATTTGTGACCTATTATATTTATACTAGGTAATTTACTACCGACTTTTTGTATTCCAACTTAAAATATATACCTTCTCTCTTTTACTTTTCAATATTAAAATAGTAAATCATATTTGGGAACATGCTTGATAATAGGAGCTTACACAATTTAGACATTTACTCATAGAAGACATTTATTATGAATTTAGAACAGCTCATACATTACAAGTTACATCATACAATAATGTTTATAACCCGGTCATAATATAGGTGTACCTGTCGTCGATGACGTTATATGGGCGTACTGGCAACCCTACCAAAAAAACATCCCTAATAACAAACCTTTTGAGTAAAATTTTGAAGTAATTAATAAGTGATGGCAAAAAACAGCGTGAGCGTGAGGTGGTGAGGGGGAAGCGAGATTTAATCCAGCGAGGTGCATAGATATCGTGATCGTATTTTGGTACTTTTATTAGCACTGCTAATCATATTATAACATTTATAGACATATGAAATATAATTATAAGCGATTATGATTCTGTAAACTAAAAACTCACGGATACATTACAACAAACAATAGATGATAATATAACTATCAATAGCACTGACTCTAATGTGCAAGTTGTCAGTTCTTTTGATAAACAATAATTTAACTTGAGCTGTTGGTGCGGTGGGGTCCATGGGTCCAAAGTTGCAACTGAACGTAACATATTCGGTTAAGCTTTGTATCTGCAACACATGTTGTGTCCAGAATTACATTTTGATTATATTTAGTTTCTTTCCCTGTTGAGCGAGCGTTTTATTAACTTTCAGTATTTTCAAGAGAAGTTCTTTTCGTTTCTTCTTCTGATCTTCGGACATTGGTGGATCATTCTTTATCACACCATGCCATTGGAGCGTTTTCTTTTCATTTTCGTTTCCACCGACAGCCATTGTGCAAACGTACTACAATATAAATTAAGTTTTAACCAATTTGTTTCACGATATGTTCCACAATCCGAAATAAGCACAGTATTCGTTATTGGGTGAACTTCATACAGTAAATCAGTCAGATTTAAGCAATTTCCAACAAATTTATTCATAAAATCAGTTTTTAAGATGGCGAGAGTCCAACACGCCTCTCGACCTGTTCGTTTCAATGATATCCGCTTTTGCGTATTGATCGTTTCTGCGAACAGTTCGGAAAGTTGCACTCGACCTTGGGATGGATTTGCTGAACAACATGACCTTAGTTATTCGTATCGCTTATACAATTATTAGTTTTTATGGATCATACGATTATATTTAAAAAGTAATACTATCAACGATACGAACACTGTAATTATAAAAAATATTTAATAAAAGTGCCCATGTCTTGATCAACGAATATTTTGCGGTTATATTCTCTTCGAAGAGTTTTTAATTAGGAGAGCAGGAGTGCCCCGCATAACCTGATAACCTGAAATACGCAATAATTGAATATTTAAATGATTTAAAAAAACCATTAAATTTATAATACCAACTAAACAAAAAGTAACGTCAATTATAAATAATAACCTAAGAGGTTTGTTCGAAGTGTTGTGCCGATGCGAGTTTAGCCTTTAATTTCCCCAGGGTTGTGGAAACGCTGAAGCGGCGCCTCACAGTCTACATTCTCACGTCCGCTGCTTGTGTACCAGTGTCTCATTGTCGGAATATTAGATATTGCCACGAGGTGTGCGACAATTACGAGTACTTATGACTAGCGATTGTTTTTATATTTGTCATTCTTAAAATAATGATTCAAATTAATACTTTTAGAGGCAAAATATTTTCCCAATGCACAAACCTATTACATTTTAATAGATAAGTTATGGACAACCATGGTAGAGATATTATGGGCGCGATCTAAGTTGGCAAGACTGAAGGAAGCCGTGCTTATACTACCTAAGCTGTGAACAATAGCGGGGAGTGTGCGCTGTACTACTAGGCTAGAGATGCGAACATGCTTATGCGGTTATGTAAATAGTCAATTACCGGTATTATCGATTATGATTTTAATACAATATTAATGTAACTACTATAATATATTGTTTATCCAATAATTATTATGATATATTTTAAATATTATATTGAAAACAAATTATAGAATTACTATGAGAATTGTTTTTATTATTCGTATTATATATTAATATGTTATTCCAAAAAGAAAGTAAAACTCAATTTTGATATTGTACTGATACTGGTAACATTGCACGGTATGCCACTTTCTCTGTCAATAAATATGACAATTAGGAAGATAAACTTATTTTTTTATTATGTCAAAAAATCTATTTTAAAATATAAAAAACACCGGCGAATTTTTTTTCACGATATCTGCAAAAAATATTATTTTTATTTTTTTTTTAAATTACGAGAAAGAAAAGAATTTAAGAAAATTCTTTTCTGGAGCGACCGATCGACGCGAGACGTCATCGCCAAACGTCGGTCGATCGCCCATACAATTTCGCCTGTATTTTCGCGTTATTTTTGATTTCGGTTAGGATAAAAAAAAACTTTCATATATTTATTATACAGTATCATACCAAACTAATTTAACAAATAGAACTCTAGAAAACGGCTTTTTCCATATATATATTATCAACAAAAACAAGTAGATATTTTTGTGTTGAGCATTTTAAAGTAAGTATCTTAGTAATAAAATTTGTCGTATTTATAAGACTAGCTTGAGGATCAAACAATTAATTTTTACAGGCTAGTTATAGGTATTCGTTTAATATAAACATAATTCAGACTGTTCGTAGTGTGTCGTAGAGTTTGTATCGATAAAAAATGCATTTTAACGTTAATCAAGTTATTGTTAATCTTGAAGATGTTTTGTGAACAACGCCATATCGCCAATGGCTTAAGTTGAAAAAATTCTTAATGACTGTGACCCATTGAAATAGATTTTTACCATATCATGTTTTTTTGAAAGTCAAATACGTAGTCTAACATAGTACGTATGATACAAATGAAATCTAATAATTCTTTATTAAAAAGGCTTATAAGGGCACTTTTGAATCACCATGTTACAGTATTGAATTAAATGTAAAGCTACCACCGGTGATCTTCTAGTTTACCTGACCGATGGGTTGAAGCAGTTGACTCTAAGAGGCCACTTCTTGGACTCAACTACAACAAAATTAGCAGTTAGTTTGGAAATAGAAAAAGCCTTTGATTGGGCTTCCCAGGAAATAATGCAACTGGATCATCAGTTTTGCCAGATCGGGCCATCAAGGTCGTTGTCTACTTTTATTTTTTTAAATAGTATAGGTAGGTGGACGAGCATATGGGCCACCTGATGGTAAGTGGTCACCAACGCCCATAGACATTGGCATTGTAAGAAATGTTAACCATCGCTTATATCGTCAATGCGCCACCAATCTTGGGAATTAAGATGGTATGTCCCTTGCGCCTGTAATTACACTGACTCACTCTTCAAACCGGAACACAACAATACCAAGTACGGCTGTTTTGCGGTAGAATATCTGATGAGTGGGTGGTACTTACTCAGACGACTTGCACAAAGCCCTACCTCCAGTGAGTGTATGCTCTGACCTGTGATCACCTACTCTGCTTCTTCTGCATATTAATGAAATGTGCAAATTAGCAACATTCAATGTTGACAAACGACAGCACCGTAGACGCCTTATACACCGACTACGCTAATATTTGTCGGGAACACGTCGATGAGTATAAACATGTGTCTGAAATCATAAGTGCTTATTGACCAAAGTCTAAAATTGGGGCCAACAAAATTTGGTACAACTCAACCCCAATACGACACAAGTTTGCGCTATGACTTCTAAAATGCCATATCCCCTCATTTTGATAATACCACCTCGCTGCCAAATCCAGTATCGGGACGTTAGGTTCCGCGGTCTATTGGAAGGTGAAGCCAAATTAGCTTCTGGAAGCTTTGTTTGCTCAACAAGGTAAGACTACTTACTGCGTGAAGTACTTGACGAGCCGGTTGGCGTGGTTGGTAGAACACTTGCCTTTCACGCCGAAGGTTGTGGGTTCGATTCCCACCCAGGACAGACATTTGTGTGCATGAACATGTCTGTTTGTCCTGAGTCTGGGTGTAATTATCTATATAAGTAAGTATTTACAAAAAAAGTAGTATATGTAGTATATCAGTTGTCTGGTTTCCATAGGACAAGCTTTGTACAAGCTTAATTTGGGGTCAGATGGCCGTGTGTAAAAAATGTCCCAGGATATTATTATTATTACTTAGGTACTTCACGTCAGCTCCTTACGGGGAATGCTCTGAGGAACTGCTTAGATTTATCCCAGGCGCTGATTTCACCACCGGACAATGTGTCTAAATTCTAAATTCCATCCATTCCATCTCGATGGCTGAAAATCCATTATTACAACGCTATTTTTAAAGCATTTTCTGCTTCGCACAGCCACTCTGCGGAACCATATTTCCCGGCGACTTTTTCGAACCGTTATGATATAGAACCTTCAAGAAAAGAGCCTACTCATTCCTTAAAGGTCGGCAACGCACCTGCTAGTACTCCTGTGTTGCTGGTGTCCTTGGACAGTGGTAATCACTTTCCATCATGTGTGCCTCCTGCTTGTTTGCCCCCCTTGCATAAAAAAGGTTTCTTCCAGTAACAATCATTTCATTACTGTATGTTAAATTAAAATGTAGGAAATGTTTATTATATTCTATATCGATATTATCTTCTAGTATCATAGCATAGCACATAGTTATGATCACTCTGCATTAACAAACGATTAAAATGAACAATAATAATAAGCTTACTAATATATGTATTTCGCGTGATTTATGAAAGAATCCGCAATCATAAGATCGACTTTCAGAAGTTAAAAAATATGATGATAGTGAAAATACTGTTCTTTTTTTAGCATAAAATGATATATTAATAATCGTTCTAATACCTATAATTATAAGTGAAAGAACGTGTGGGGCGTCAAATCACAAAGAGGGATAAAATAAATACAAAATTATCAACGCGCGTATCGCAAAAGAGTCTCCCGCAATAACGACCCGGCGAAGTGACACTCAAAACTCGGACGAAGCAAGAATTATACGAGAGCGCCGAAATTGATATATTTACAAAAAAAAAGTTCACATGATATAATCATAATTGTTTCACATGTTATTATAATCATTTAAAGATTATTTTAGTACAAAAAAAATACTTTTTTTTAAATTTACATCTTCCTAATTTATACAAGTCATATATCAATAATATATATCATAAGTCATAAAGCATAACGCCAGAAAAGAAAAATAAATCATAAAGAACCTTTGATGTGACATTGGTAGAATATTTTGCGCTCAAATAGCGTAGACACACCAGAAAAAGAAAAAAAAACATTTGATTTATCAACCGGTATTATCGATTACGATTTAAAGTTTTTGTTATTTTATTTTTCTTGTTTTTATGTTATGACGATTTATTGGTTATTTAAAAGTGAATATTATGATAAATTTTAACTATTTTATCTTAAAAAAATTAGAAAAGCACTTCAATGTCTATGACATGTCTTCTTTGTATGAGAATTGTTTTAATTGTTCGTATTTTATATTAATATACCATTCCATAAAGAAGGTTAGACTTCCATGTAACGTATTTACGATAGGATTTGCGTAAAATCCGTTCTGAGTGAGCGTCTCCGTCGCTTACCTAAAATTTCAATTCAATCGGGTGGATACTTTAGGAAATCTCATGATGAGTGGTATTTCGCTTATATATGTATATTGTACTGATAGTGGTAACATTGCACGGTCTGCCACTTGTTGTGTCAATAAGTATGACAATAAAAACATGATAATCATAAATCATAAAGAACAATTTCGTTTTATCAACATTTCAATAACAAATGGCCGCAGAAGTCCGTGGCTGTCTTCGTCAATAATGGCGTCTATATTATTATTATTTTCCACTCTAAATTAGTGTCTTACATAGTCTTATACAGATTATCTATTTGCTCTATTTTTTCCTGAATATTCGTGTTGTGCTCTTACACTTTCCAACATGTTATTTGGACCCATATTAATCCACTTGATTTAAATCTCAGTAATATTAAAGCGTATTACAAAATCGAACAAATTATAACCACCAAACAAAACCAATTAACGAAAGATAGAATTCTACAGTAAGAGGACGTGAATAACACGAATATAGCCTCTATTATCTTGGCCAGAAAATTGCTCCCATACTTCATATATCAATTTTCTTGTATGTAGTTATGCCATAAATAATATAAACCCGACTTCACAGTATATTTGTAATAAATCAGCTTATGTGCTTATAGAAAGTATGTCTTTATTTGAATTTACAAAACTAAAACTATGCAAATAAAGAAACACGCGCGCTCTAGTACATTTTTTTTGTCGCTGGAAAAACGCGTTACGCGTTTCCCTCACGGGAACAGTGGGGGGTATGTGGGGTTCGCTGGTGACCAAGGTGCTGAGTGCGCTCTGAACATCGGAATACCCACTAAACAACCAGCGGTACCCTTTCAGTCTTACCGAGGAGCGCCACGGGATCGCTTTCGCATGCTACCGTGAGGCTTTGAACGCGCTCTAGTACCTGCTGGAACTTATTTGAAACTAATGTTGGGAAAAAACTTCATATTCTCATTCAGATTTATTATTATTAATTTCGACCAGCTGACAAATAATACACACATTAAAACTAACTATAGACAATAATATAATTATCAATAACACGGACTCTAATATGCAAGTTGTCTATAAATTTTACTTAAAAAGTCAGTATGCACCAATAGCATGGCATTATTTAACGCAGTCATATTATACAAATGTTTATGCATGTTACACAGATAAAATATAATGGATATTTGCTGCTGAACGTGTGTTTTATTTTATAAAATATATAGAATATATTTTATATCACCCAATTTAGACACGTCTCAGTTAATAATATGCTTGTTCAATCATATTTGATTTTAATCCTCTAATGCTCTGACAGTAACACGATATTAAATTGTACAAATTATAAATTATACAATGATTTTACGGTTCGTAAATTAAGAATTAATATAACTTCTATAAACTTTTTAGATTTCTAGAATATTTTTGTTCGGATATTTCGTTTTTGCTCAAGTAAACGTGTCCTCCTGTTTGTAGAACTTGATTCCGTCGGCATTAGTTGAGCTCCAAACTGCCAAGCCTTTTTTGTTGGGGATAAATGATCCGCAATTTGTTCGTTTAGCAGCTTTACTTAATTGAAACAAATCTGTTCTGAAAAGTTACCAATACGATACATTGTCACGGCACGTGCCGTCCCATCGAAAATCTATGTGGGACAGAGAGGAGGCACACAGCAGTTGACTTTTTAAATTCATAGCTTGTGTACACATATATATTTTTTACTGGAAAATAATTTTGTAACAGAGATTTTATTCGTTCATTTTGGTTTGAATTTTGTGAAGGATTAGTTGGTTTAACTTTTTATCTACTATAGATGTCATGACTATTATTAAGGTTTTATTATTTTTGAATGTAACTATATTTGAGAGAAGCTGCCTTCAATGTCTTCTAAGTTTGAAAGCATTTGTCACTCTGTATTTCATATTTTTTAAGTCTTTTCTTTTCGCAAATCAGACTGTGCAGCCATTTGATCTGTTACTTCTTGTAATTTATTGCTAAAACGAAAGACCATTAACGTCGTTTTTTTCTAATTCTAAATCATCTAAAATGACCTTCAAATCTCCCCTCATATCCTTACATGCATCAAGTTGAGCATATCCAGAGAGTATTTCTGCCTCTGTAGAGGATCTATTTTCAGTCATGATAGATTCTTGCGCATCATTAGACGGGGCTTGCACTGATTTATTAAAATCATCATTTCCATCTTGGTGATGACTACACTCGGAACATAGCCAAGATAACTTAAATTCTTAAGAAATATCTTTAAATTCAGTTTTCCTTGTTTGCACACACGCATAGTGGTACTGATTACAACAAGACTTGCAAGTTAGTAACTCATTTGATGTTTCTTGGCATTGGCTACATAGAACGATCGATTCTTTGACTTGTGCTTTGCTTGAGTCAGCCATTGCGCCAATCCACTTCCTTATTCGTTTATTGTAATCTAGATTCGTTCGTTTTTCGATTTTGTTCGTAGTCGATTTAATCACGTTGCTTACGGCTCGCCACCTGTAGACGAATTATTTGATAAATTTAGAAAGATTTTAAACAAATAAACTCAACATAAAAACTAGTAATTATGATACGTCAAAGTATTTTAAGCTATTTCACTTAGTTTATTCATAAAAAAATATCAGAATCACAAGATTGTGAAAGTGAAAACATTTTTAGGCGTGTAGCACCGCTTTATAGTTAGGAGATAGAGTCGTGGCTTCGCGTCACCGGCATACTAATTTTAATATAATGAAATCGTTTAAAGTAAAAATAGTTAAATATTGTTGAAATTAATGAGGATAATAATTATTGAAATTTATGTAAATACTAACAGTATATACAAATATTATAAGTGTATTTTAAGTATTATTTATTTCAATTAAACTGTATTCATATTTATTACTTGCGAATAAAAAGCTATATAATAAAGAGGGCTACTATGACTTGAAGTACCAATAGATGTAAAAATTGGACAAATATATTTAACAGTTTCAAGTTTTCACTTCCATCGGCAGTTCCTATCAGCAGCTATCCATATCAGCAGGCTGCCTGTTTTTTTATCTACATAACATTACTAATACCAGAAATTGTCTATTAACACTTACCACACAAGCTTGAAAAGGGAAGTTTTCTTCACAATATGCCTCCGAAATAAACACAAAATCCGTGATTAGATATTCAGCACTGATTAATTTAAAAAAAATCAGTAAATATGTTAAATAAAATGTCGATAGTCCATCACGCCTTTCGAACTCTTCGTTTTAAATGACATGCGCTTTTGCGTATTGATCGAATTTTCCTCCGGTTCGGAAAGTTATACGGTTTTTATCTAAAATGTTGTATGAAAGTGGCATTAATCTACGATTTACCACATTTTTTGGGGTTATGTGCTCTTCGAAAAAAAGCTTTTAATTTTTATATCAAATAAGGATCAAAGAAGAAATTAGAAAAAAAATGGGAGCAGTTGCGAAAAGCCAATACCGTTTTTTCCATTAGATTTCCTTCACTTATGTAATCTAATCTAAGCACGAATACGGAATATTATAATTAAAAAGATTTTCATGGTAACAAATAGAAAAAAACTAATCATGTTTTTTTACGTTTACTTGTAATAAATATTTGTCATAGATGAAAATATAGTCACATAAGTTATAGGCTATGGAAAAATTTTCGTGTAGAGCCAGTCGTTTTTAAGAAAAAGGCGATAACAGCACTACCGATCGAACGGTGAAAAAAACCTCTATTCTGTCAAGTTCTGTGGTCAAAACAAAAGTTGGGTGGTATAATTGTGTTTATGGGGGTCATAGCCACGAGCCAATTGAGACCTTTTTCATTTTCGATCGGAGCTTATGTGTTACGCATAAACCGAAGACAGTTGCGACTAAATGAGAAAGCCAGGAGCTTTGGCGCACTTATGATGATGCGACTAGATGTACGATAGTGAATATTCTCTGATCTGAAGGAGCTAACTGGCACCATAGATTCGCTGCACAGACTGCGGCTATGGCTGTGCGCATGTGAAGGCGATGGTGTGGTGTTTTGGATGTGCTCGGCATAAAGATATGAAATGCCTGTAACACTAATGAATATAATTTTTGAAATATATTGAAATGAAAATTATCTATAATATAACGATTTAATAAATAACATTTTATTTAAAAAAAAAATGCACTGAATTCGAAAAAGTAATAAGTGGAGAAGAATGTATTTGTGACCTATTATATTTATACTAGGTACTTTACTACCGACTTTTTGTATTCCAACATAAAATATATACCTTCTCTCTTTTACTTTTCAATATTAAAATAGTAAATCATATTTGGGAACATGCTTGATAATAGGAGCTTACACAATTTAGACATTTACTCATTGAAGACATTTATTATGAATTTAGAACAGCTCATACATTACAAGTTAATCTTACATCATACAATAATGTTTATAACCCGGTCATAATATAGGTGTACCTGTCGTCGATGACGTTATATGGGCGTACTGGCAACCCTACCAAAAAAACATCCCTAATAACAAACCTTTTGAGTAAAATTTTGAAGTAATTAATAAGTGATGGCAAAAAACAGCGTGAGCGTGAGGTGGTGAGGGGAAAGCGAGATTTAATCCAGCGAGGTGCATAGATATCGTGATCGTATTTTGGTACTTTTATAAGCACTGCTAATCATATTATGACATTTATAGACATATGAAATATAATTATAAGCGATTATGATTCTGTAAACTAAAAACTCACGGATACATTACAACAAACAATAGATGATAATATAACTATCAATAGCACTGACTCTAATGTGCAAGTTGTCAGTTCTTTTGATAAACAATAATTTAACTTGAGCTGTTGGTGCGGTGGGGTCCATGGGTCCAAAGTTGCAACTGAACGTAACATATTCGGTTAAGCTTTGTATCTGCAACACATGTTGTGTCCAGAATTACATTTTGATTATATTTAGTTTCTTTCCCTGTTGAGCGAGCGTTTTATTAACTTTCAGTATTTTCAAGAGAAGTTCTTTTCGTTTCTTCTTCTGATCTTCGGACATTGGTGGGTCATTCTTTATCACACCATGCCATTGGAGTGTTTTCTTTTCATTTTCGTTTCCACCGACAGCCATTGTGCAAACGTACTTCAATATAAATTAAGTTTTAACAAATTTGTTTCACGATATGTTCCACAATCCGAAATAAGCACAGTATTCGTTATTGGGTGAACTTCACACAGTAAATCAGTCAGATTTAAACAATTTCCAACAAATTTATTAATATCAGCTTTTAAGATGGCGAGAATCGAACACGCCTCTCGACCTCTTCGTTTCAATGATATCCGCTTTTGCGTATTGATCGTTTCTGCGAACAGTTCGGAAAGTTGCACTCGACCTCGGGATGGATTTGCTGAACAACATGACCTTAGTTATTCGTATCGCTTATACAATTATTAGTTTTTATGGATCATACGATTATATTTAAAAAGTAATACTATCAACGATACGAACACCGTAATTATAAAAAATATTTAATAAAAGTACTCATGTCTTGTTCAACGAATATTTTGCGGTTATATTCTCTTCGAAGAGTTTTTAATTAGGAGAGCAGGAGTGCCCCGCATAACCTGATAACCTGAAATACGCAATAATTGAATATTTAAATGATTTAAAAAAACCATTACATTTATAATACCAACTAAACAAAAAGTAACGTCAATTATAAATAATAACCTAAGAGGTTTGTTCGAAGTGTTGCGCCGATGCGAGTTTAGCCTTTTAATTTCCCCAGGGTTGTGGAAACGCTGAAGCGGCGCCTCACAGTCTACAGTCTCACGTCCCTGCGTGTGTGCCAGTGTCTCATTGTCGGAATATTAGATATTGCCACGAGGTGTGCGACAATTACGAGTACTTATGACTAGCGATTGTTTTTATATTCGTCATTCTTAAAATAATGATTCAAATTAATACTTTTAGAGGCAAAATATTTTCCCAATGCACAAACCTATTATATTTTAATAGATAAGTTATGGAGAACTATGGTAGAGATATTATGGGCGCGATCTAAGTTGGCATGACTGAAGGAAGCCGTGCTTATACTACCTAAGCTGTGAACAATAGCGGGGAGTGTGCGCTGTACTACTAGGCTAGAGATGCGAACATGCTTATGCTTATGGAAAAATGTAAACCGGCACTGGAATGTACTGGATTGGATTCAGATTATTCGTATATAATTAATATATCATTCCAAAAAGAAAGTAAAACTCAATTATGATATTGTACTGATACTGGTAACAATGTACGGTATGCCACTTTCTCTGTCAATAAGTATGACAATTAGGAAGATAAACTTATTTTTTTATTATCTCAAAAAATCCATTTTAAAATATAAAAAACACCGGCGATTTTTTTTCACGATATCTGCAAAAAATATTATTTTTACATTTTTTTTAAATTACGAGTTCTTAAATTCTTTTCTGGAGCGACCGATCGACGCGAGACGTCATCGCCAAACGTCGGTCGATCGCCCATACAATTTCGCCTGTATTTTCGCGTTATTCTTGATTTCGGTTAGTATAAAAAAAAATTTCATATATTTATTATACAGTATTATAGCAAACTAATTTAACAAATAGAACTCTGGAAAACGGCTTTTTCCATATATATATTATCAACAAAAACAAGTAGATATTTTTGTGTTGAGCATTTTAAAGTAAGTATCTTAGTAGTAAAATTTGTCGTATTTATAAGACTAGCTTGAGGATCAAACAATTAATTTTTACAGGCTAGTTATAGGTATTCGTTTAATATAAACATAATTCAGAATGTTCGTAGTGTGTCGTAGAGTTTGTATCGATAAAAAATGCATTTTAACGTTAATCAAGATATTGTTAATCTTGAAGATGTTTTGTGAACAACGCCATATCGCCAATGGTTTAAATTGAAAAAAATCTTAATGACTGTGACCCATTGAAATAGATTTTTACCATATCATGTTTTTTTGAAAGTCAAATACGTAGTCTAATATAGTACGTATGATACAAATGAAATCTAATAATTCTTTATTAAAAAGGCTTATAAGGGCACTTTTGAATCACCATGTTACAGTATTGAATTAAATGTAAAGCTACCACCGGTGATCTTCTAGTTTACCTGACCGATGGGCTGAAGCAGTTGACTCTAAGAGGCCACTTCTTGGACTCAACTACAACAAAATTAGCAGTTAGTTTGGAAATAGAAAAAGCCTTTGATTGGGCTTCCCAGGAAATAATGCAACTGGATCATCAGTTTTGCCAGATCGGGCCATCAAGGTCGTTGTCTACTTTTATTTTTTTAAATAGTATAGGTAGGTGGACGAGCATATGGGCCACCTGATGGTAAGTGGTCACCAACGCCCATAGACATTGGCATTGTAAGAAATGTTAACCATCGCTTATATCGTCAATGCGCCACCAATCTTGGGAATTAAGATGGTATGTCCCTTGTGCCTGTAATTACACTGACTCACTTACTCTTCAAACCGGAACACAACAATACCAAGTACGGCTGTTTTGCGGTAGAATATCTGATGAGTGGGTGGTACTTACCCAGACGACTTGCACAAAGCCCTACCTCCAGTGAGTGTATGCTCTGACCTGTGATCACCTACTCTGCTTCTTCTGCATATTAATGAAATGTGCAAATTAGCAACATTCAATGTTGACAGACGACAGCACCGTAGACGCCTTATACACCGACTACGCTAATATTTGTCGGGAACACGTCGATGAGTATAAACTTGTGTCTGAAATCACAAGTGCTTATTGACCAAAGTCTAAAATTGGGGCCAACAAAATTTGGTACAACTCAACCCCAATACGACACAAGTTTGCGCTATGACTTCTAAAATGCCATATCCCCTCAGTTTGATAATACCACCTCGCTGTCAAATCCAGTATCGGGACGTTAGGTTCCGCGGTCTATTGGAAGGTGGAGACAAATTAGCTTCTGGAAGCTTTGTTTGCTCAACAAGGTAAGACTACTTACTGCGTGAAGTACTTGACGAGCCGGTTGGCGTGGTTGGTAGAACACTTGCCTTTCACGCCGAAGGTTGTGGGTTCGATTCCCACCCAGGACAGACATTTGTGTGCATGAACATGTCTGTTTGTCCCGAGTCTGGGTGTAATTATCTATATAAGTAAGTATTTACAAAAAAAAGTAGTATATGTAGTATATCAGTTGTCTGGTTTCCATAGGACAAGCTTTGTACAAGCTTAATTTGGGATCAGATGGCCGTGTGTAAAAATGTCCCAGGATATTATTATTATTACTTAGGTACTTCACGTCAGCTCTTCGCCTAAAATTCTACAAGGTGAAAATTCATCCCCACATGGAGTACTGCTCTCATCTCTGGGTGGGAGAGATGGCACTTTGCATCTTCTATTGCATATTTTACGGGGAATGCTCTGAGGAACTGCTTAGATTTATCCCAGGCGCTGATTTCACCACCGGACAACGTGTCTAAATTCTAAATTCCATCCATACCATCTCGATGTCTGAAAATCCATTATTACAACGCTATTTTTAAAGCATTTTCTGCTTCGCACAGCCACTCTGCGGAAACATATTTCCCGGCGACTTTTTCGAACCGTTATGATATAGAACCTTCAAGAAAAGAGCCTACTCATTCCTTAAAGGTCGGCAACGCACCTGCTAGTACTCCTGTGTTGCTGGTGTCCTTGGACAGTGGTAATCACTTTCCATCATGTGTGCCTCCTGCTTGTTTGCCCCCCTTGCATAAAAAAGGTTTCTTCCAGTAACAATCATTTCATTACTGTATGTTAAATTAAAATTTAGGAAATGTTTATTATATTCTATATCGATATTATCTTCTAGTATCATAGCATAGCACATAGTTATGATCACTCTGCATTAACAAACGATTAAAATGAACAATAATAATAAGCTTACTAATATATGTATTTCGCGTGATTTATGAAAGAATCCGCAATCATAAGATCGACTTTCAGAAGTTAAAAAATATGATGATAGTGAAAATACTGTTCTTTTTTTAGCATAAAATGATATATTAATAATCGTTCTAATACCTATAATTATAAGTGAAAGAACGTGTGGGGCGTCAAATCACAAAGAGGGATAAAATAAATACAAAATTATCAACGCGCGTATCGCAAAAGAGTCTCCCGCAATAACGACCCGGCGAAGTGACACTCAAAACTCGGACGAAGCAAGAATTATACGAGAGCGCCGAAATTGATATATTTACAAAAAAAAAGTTCACATGATATAATCATAATTGTTTCACATGTTATTATAATCATTTAAAGATTATTTTAGTACAAAAAAAATACTTTTTTTTAAATTTACATCTTCCTAATTTATACAAGTCATATATCAATAATATATATCATAAGTCATAAAGCATAACGCCAGAAAAGAAAAATAAATCATAAAGAACCTTTGATGTGACATTGGTAGAATATTTTGCGCTCAAATAGCGTAGACACACCAGAAAAAGAAAAAAAAACATTTGATTTATCAACCGGTATTATCGATTACGATTTAAAGTTTTTGTTATTTTATTTTTCTTGTTTTTATGTTATGACGATTTATTGGTTATTTAAAAGTGAATATTATGATAAATTTTAACTATTTTATCTTAAAAAAATTAGAAAAGCACTTCAATGTCTATGACATGTCTTCTTTGTATGAGAATTGTTTTAATTGTTCGTATTTTATATTAATATACCATTCCATAAAGAAGGTTAGACTTCCATGTAACGTATTTACGATAGGATTTGCGTAAAATCCGTTCTGAGTGAGCGTCTTCGTCGCTTACCTAAAATTTCAATTCAATCGGGTGGATACTTTAGGAAATCTCATGATGAGTGGTATTTCGCTTATATATGTATATTGTACTGATAGTGGTAACATTGCACGGTCTGCCACTTGTTGTGTCAATAAGTATGACAATAAAAACATGATAATCATAAATCATAAAGAACAATTTCGTTTTATCAACATTTCAATAACAAATGGCCGCAGAAGTCCGTGGCTGTCTTCGTCAATAATGGCGTCTATATTATTATTATTTTCCACTCTAAATTAGTGTCTTACATAGTCTTATACAGATTATCTATTTGCTCTATTTTTTCCTCAATATTCGTGTTGTGCTCTTACACTTTCCAACATGTTATGTGGACCCATATTAATCCACTTGATTTAAATCTCAGTAATATTAAAGCGTATTACAAAATCGAACAAATTATAACCACCAAACAAAACCAATTAACGAAAGATAGAATTCTACAGTAAGAGGACGTGAATAACACGAATATAGCCTCTATTATCTTGGCCAGAAAATTGCTCCCATACTTCATATATCAATTTTCTTGTATGTAGTTATGCCATAAATAATATAAACCCGACTTCACAGTATATTTGTAATAAATCAGCTTATGTGCTTATAGAAAGTATGTCTTTATTTGAATTTACAAAACTAAAACTATGCAAATAAAGAAACACGCGCGCTCTAGTACATTTTTTTTGTCGCTGGAAAAACGCGTTACGCGTTTCCCTCACGGGAACAGTGGGGGGTATGTGGGGTTCGCCGGTGACCAAGGTGCTGAGTGCGCTCTGAACATCGGAATACCCACTAAACAACCAGCGGTACCCTTTCAGTCTTAGCGAGGAGCGCCACGGGATCGCTTTCGCATGCTACCGTGAGGCTTTGAACGCGCTCTAGTACCTGCTGGAACTTATTTGAAACTAATGTTGGGAAAAAACTTCATATTCTCATTCAGATTTATTATTATTAATTTCGACCAGCTGACAAATAATACACACATTAAAACTAACTATAGACAATAATATAATTATCAATAACAAGGACTCTAATATGCAAGTTGTCTATAAATTTTACTTAAAAAGTTAGTATGCACCAATAGCATGGCATTATTTGACACAGTCATATTATACAAATTTTTATGCATATTACACAAATAAAATATAATGGATATTTGCTGCTGAACGCGTGTTTTATTTTATAAAATATATAGAATATATTTTATATCACCCAATTTAGACGCGTCTCAGTTAATAATATGCTTGTTCAATCGTATTTGATTTTAATCCTCTAATGCTCTGACAGTAACACGATATTAAATTGTACACAATATAAATTATACAATGATTTTACGGTTCGTAAATTAAGAATTAATATAACTTCTATAAACTTTTTAGATTTCTAGAAGATTTTTATTCGGATATTTCGTTTTTGCTCAAGTAAACGTGTCCTCCTGATTGTAGAACTTGATTCCGTCGGCATTAGTTAAGCTCCAAACTGCCAAGCCTTTTTTGTTGGGGATAAATGATCTGCAATTTGTTCGTTTAGCAGCTTTACTTAATTGAAACAAATCTGTTCTGAAAAGTTACCAATACGATACATTGTCACGGCACATGCCGTCCCATCGGAAATCTATGTGGGACAGAGAGGAGGCACACAGCAGTTGACTTTTTAAATTCATAGCTTGTGTACACATATATATTTTTTACTGGAAAATAATTTTGTAACAGAGATTTTATTCGTTCATTTTGGTTTGAATTTTGTGAAGGATTAGTTGGTTTAACTTTTTATCTACTATAGATGTCATGACTATTATTAAGGTTTTATTATTTTTGAATGTAACTATATTTGAGAGAAGCTGCCTTCAATGTCTTCTAAGTTTGAAAGCATTTGTCACTCTGTATTTCATATTTTTTAAGTCTTTTCTTTTCGCAAATCAGACTGTGCAGCCATTTGATCTGTTACTTCTTGTAATTTATTGCTAAAACGAAAGACCATTAACGTCGTTTTTTTCTAATTCTAAATCATCTAAAATGACCTTCAAATCTCCCCTCATATCCTTACATGCATCAAGTTGAGCATATCCAGAGAGTATTTCTGCCTCTGTAGAGGATCTATTTTCAGTCATGATAGATTCTTGCGCATCATTAGACGGGGCTTGCACTGATTTATTAAAATCATCATTTCCATCTTGGTGATGACTACACTCGGAACATAGCCAAGATAACTTAAATTCTTAAGAAATATCTTTAAATTCAGTTTTCCTTGTTTGCACACACGCATAGTGGTACTGATTACAACAAGACTTGCAAGTTAGTAACTCATTTGATATTTCTTGGCAATGGCTACATTGAACGATCGATTCTTTGACTTGTGCTTTGTTTGACTCAGCCATTGCGCCAATCCACTTCCTTATTCGTTTATTGTAATCTAGATTCGTTCGTTTTTCGATTTCGTTCGTAGTCGATTTAATCACGTTGCTTACGGCTCTCCACCTGTAGACGAATTATTTGATAAATTTAGTAAGATTTTAAACAAATAAACTCAACATAGAAACTAGTTATTTTGAGACGTCAAAATATTTTAAGCTATTTCACTTAGGTTATTCATAAAAAACTATAAAAGATTTTTGAAGTGAAAACTTTTTTAGGCGTGTTGCGCCGCTTTATCGTGGGAGATTCGTGGCTTCGCGTCACCGACATACTAATTTTAATATAATGAAATCGTTTATAGTAAAAATAGTTAAATATTGTTGAAATTAATGAGGATAATAATTATTGAAATTTATGTAAATATTAACAGTACATACAAATAAGTATATTTTAACTATTATTTATTTAACTTAAACTGTATTCATATTTATTACATGCGAATAAAAAGCTATATAATAAAAAGGGCTACAATTATTAATTTTAACTACATAACGTTACTAATACCAGAATTTATCTATTAACATTTACCACATAAGCTTGAAAAGGGAAGTTTTCTTCACAATATGCCTCCGAAATAAACACAAACACGTGATTAGATATTCAGCACTGATTAATTAAAAAAAAAAATCAGTAAATATGTTAAATAAAATGTCGATAGTCCAACACGCCTTTCGAACTCTTCGTTTTAAATGACATGCGCTTTTGCGTATTGATCGAATTTTCCTCCGGTTCGGAAAGTTATACGGTTTTTATCTAAAATGTTGTATGAAAGTGGCATTAATCTACGATTTACCACATTTTTTGGGGTTATGTGCTCTTCGAAAAAAAGCTTTTAATTTTTATATCAAATAAGGATCAAAGAAGAAATTAGAAAAAAAATGGGAGCAGTTGCGAAAAGCCAATACCGTTTTTTCCATTAGATTTCCTTCACTTATGTAATCTAATCTAAGCACGAATACGGAATATTATAATTAAAAAGATTTTCATGGTAACAAATAGAAAAAAACTAATCATGTTTTTTTACGTTTACTTGTAATAAATATTTGTCATAGATGAAAATATAGTCACATAAGTTATAGGCTATGGAAAAATTTTCGTGTAGAGCCAGTCGTTTTTAAGAAAAAGGCGATAACAGCACTACCGATCGAACGGTGAAAAAAACCTCTATTCTGTCAAGTTCTGTGGTCAAAACAAAAGTTGGGTGGTATAATTGTGTTTATGGGGGTCATAGCCACGAGCCAATTGAGACCTTTTTCATTTTCGATCGGAGCTTATGTGTTACGCATAAACCGAAGACAGTTGCGACTAAATGAGAAAGCCAGGAGCTTTGGCGCACTTATGATGATGTGACTAGATGTATGATAGTGAATATTCTCTGATCTGAAGGAGCTAACTGGCACCATAGATTCGCTGCACAGACTGCGGCTATGGCTGTGCGCATGTGAAGGCGATGGTGTGGTGTTTTGGATGTGCTCGGCATAAAGATATGAAATGCCTGTAACACTAATGAATATAATTTTTGAAATATATTGAAATGAAAATTATCTATAATATAAAGATTTAATAAATAACATTTTATTTAAAAAAAAAATGCACTGAATTCGAAAAAGTAATAAGTGGAGAAGAATGTATTTGTGACCTATTATATTTATACTAGGTACTTTACTACCGACTTTTTGTATTCCAACATAAAATATATACCTTCTCTCTTTTACTTTTCAATATTAAAATAGTAAATCATATTTGGGAACATGCTTGATAATAGGAGCTTACACAATTTAGACATTTACTCATTGAAGACATTTATTATGAATTTAGAACAGCTCATACATTACAAGTTACATCATACAATAATGTTTATAACCCGGTCATAATATAGGTGTACCTGTCGTCGATGACGTTATATGGGCGTACTGGCAACCCTACCAAAAAAACATCCCTAATAACAAACCTTTTGAGTAAAATTTTGAAGTAATTAATAAGTGATGGCAAAAAACAGCGTGAGCGTGAGGTGGTGAGGGGAAAGCGAGATTTAATCCAGCGAGGTGCATAGATATCGTGATCGTATTTTGGTACTTTTATAAGCACTGCTAATCATATTATGACATTTATAGACATATGAAATATAATTATAAGCGATTATGATTCTGTAAACTAAAAACTCACGGATACATTACAACAAACAATAGATGATAATATAACTATCAATAGCACTGACTCTAATGTGCAAATTGTCAGTTCTTTTGATAAACAATAATTTAACTTGAGCTGTTGGTGCGGTGGGGTCCATGGGTCCAAAGTTGCAACTGAACGTAAAATATTCGGTTAAGCTTTGTATCTGCAACACATGTTGTGTCCAGAATTACATTTTGATTATATTTAGTTTCTTTCCCTGTTGAGCGAGCGTTTTATTAACTTTCAGTATTTTCAAGAGAAGTTCTTTTCGTTTCTTCTTCTGATCTTCGGACATTGGTGGATCATTCTTTATCACACCATGCCATTGGAGCGTTTTCTTTTCATTTTCGTTTCCACCGACAGCCATTGTGCAAACGTACTTCAATATAAATTAAGTTTTAACAAATTTGTTTCACGATATGTTCCACAATCCGAAATAAGCACAGTATTCGTTATTGGGTGAACTTCATACAGTAAATCAGTCTGATTTAAGCAATTTCCAACAAATTTATTCATAAAATCAGTTTTTAAGATGGCGAGAGTCCAACACGCCTCTCGACCTGTTCGTTTCAATGATATGCGCTTTTGCGTATTGATCGTTTCTCCGAACAGTTCGGAAAGTTGCACTCGACCTCGGGATGGATTTGCTGAACAACATGACATAAATTATTCGTATCGCTTATACAATTATTAGTTTTTATGGATCATACGATTATATTTTAAAACTATTATTTTCAACGATACGAACACTGTAATTATAAAAAAATATTTAATGAAAGTGGCCCATGTCTTAGTCAATGATATACCAAATTTTTTGGTGTTATGTTCTCTTCGAAAGAGATTTTATTTTTCTAAATCTTTACTATTTACAATATTATTATAATATAGATTAGATTATTCAGTCTTTATTTATCCAGGATTATGGAAACGCTGAAGCGGCGCCTATTAGTGTAACAACCTGCGGCGATAGTCGATACCTCGTGTTAGGCTTATAGTAGGAATATTGTATATTAATTGTGTGATAGGAATACTTATATAAGAACAATACAATAATAAGATTTTGAAATTTTGAAAAAAAAAATCGATTTACTTATGACATCACTAAGTACATAGGCGAAAAAATATATACGAGAAAAATGAGGATGTGTAGAATTTAAATGCATAACACATATAATATTATTTTTTTCATAATTTCATATAAAGAAAATGATAAACTATGTTCAGGATATGTTACTACGTTTAAATCAAATAGTCGCATATCAGTCTTCATTCACATTGTTATAATTTCGATCACTGTACTATATATCGATATCAAAATTATCCAACAATTGTCTTTCTTTGTTTTTCTAATTTACCCAAATGTAATAATTTTATCGGTTGATGTTTCAGCCATTTTTCGTAAGCAAATGCGTATACAAACACCGGAAGATCACAAAATACGTTATTCTAATTTTATTATTTCATAAAAAAATATCCATCAATTATATTAGATCGGAATTAAATTTGTTAATTCCCGAATTAATTTTTCCTTGTCTTCATTAATAACTGAGGGACTTAACAAGTCTTTTAGGTGCTGTGGAGTAAGATCGTCCAAACCTCCAGCGGAATCATTCGAGAAAGAAAAAAATCCCATAATGGATAGCATCTTTTGAAATATGTAAAGGCGTTATAAAGTCTACAGGTAGAAAGGAAGGTTGAGAAGGTTGTATTAGTAAAGGATGTTTATCCTGGAGGGCTTTAGCGTCTCAAGAGTATTTGTTGCCAAAATATCATCGGAAAATAAAAGATTTGAAATGCCTCTGACATTTCCATCACTTACTTTATGCTCAATAAGCTTGGTGTGAAATGCAGAGGGATTCGTCTTGTTATGAATATATTAAGGATTCGGTAAATTATTATGTTTTGTATTTTCTTTAATTTTTGATGTTAGAGAGATGTATTTGTTTCGATTTTCTATATTTAGTACTCTATATGATAACGTGAGAAATTCTTCTCACGCTTGAGTTGTATTTTCCGATGAAACTTTGGACACACACTCTGTGAAACAACGAGCCACTGACGCTTGAGCTCCTTTCGGGATATGTTTTACCAACTTGACCCCGTATTTAAGGAGTGCGAGTCTTTTCCATATTGGTGTATTGCTTAAGTCTCGTTATTCTCTGTCTTTAAATTAAAATGATTCGATGACCTTAGTTTCTCATCTGGTTTTAAAATAATATTTGGTATATGACGTCGGCTGCTATGGATTGATAGGCCACGTTGTCCCTTGTAAAGTTTTATATCGATGCAAATGGGACATTCAAGCAATACACAGTTACTACTAGACGACATAATAGAATAGAATAAAATACTTATTTTCAGAAACATTAATATTACAATCACTAAAACAATAACAGACACAGCGAAGAAGAGAATTAAAAAAATAAGGAGATATAAATTATTTTAATAGGATATGTAATATAAAAACGCATGCACCAATGTTTGTGTCTATTATTTTCTTTTTAAAGAACAATTTGTATCACGTGATTTCATTGATAATTATATATGTATTGTACATTATTACACTGCTGATCCAAAAAATAAACACCGTCACTCTTGACTCCACATTATCAGCTTCGTATTAAATAATAAAATTTTCTGATTCTGAAATTTTCGTATTTGACAATGCATCTGTTTTCTAATTTGACAATCTGTTTTTCATCTTTTTTTTATACAAAATAATAAATTTTAATGAGTGACAGTTGTCAATCGTTCAAATTTCCGGTTACTTTTTTGATATTATATTTTACTTTTTATTTTTACGGAATTTAGAATTTCCAATTAGATTGGTATGGTATTATTTATCTGTTGCAACAAAATATATCAGCTGCAGCTGACAATAATCAAGTTCAAGAATTTCCTTATATATTTTTATAACTATAATTATAAATAAAAGTATCGAAGATCAGATTGAAATTAAAATAAGCATGACACCATATCATGAAAAAAAAAGTTATTGGTAGTTTCGTCTTAAGATATTTGTATAATTTAAGTAAGAAAATTATTAAGGATGGTGTAAAAGTGAATTTAGTGTTACAAAAAGCAATAACAAATCAATAATTTTTGTGTATAAGTGAAAAATTTTGATGGTTTAAAATATATTTAATTTGAAATGTATGTAAAAATAACAGATTATCAAATAAATTTATATTTTTTATAGGTAGTGTTTAATACTTATTCAAATTACAACTAATAAATATGTAAGTTTTATGTGACCTTTTATTTATATGGTTTTGATAAATTGAAGTACTTTGTAGTAATTTTTAATTTTTTATTCTGTCCAATTCTTATTCTAAGGTTAATGAATGTAGGTGACCACTGACCATGAGATACCCCATTTGTAACTGACTCTGAAACCTAAAATTATCATTCAATAAAACAAAATGTAAGGCCAACATATCTTTTATTACACAAAGCAATTGATCACATATACCTCAAGCTTAATACGAGCTACTCACATTTGTTTATAGTTAATTATTTAATACTCTTTTAAAGTGAAGTAGTAGCGAAATTTAAATATCTTTGTATATATAATTACTACCAAACAAATCTTGGTGAAAATTTACTTTTTAAAATGTATAACTAATTGGAGGATTACTGTTATTTAATTACAAAAAAATTTGATAGTAAAATTCTTCATTATATAAAATAATTTTAAGTTAAAATATTGCTGTGTATTCAAAAAATAAAATGTTTGTCCGTTACCATTTTCACAAATATGGTATTCAAATTTCGCTCACCAACAAAAATTCAATGCATTAATTTAAATACTAAGTTTAACAGGCATTGGTACCCTCAGCTGAACAATATATATATTTAAAACAAAATCTTTCTAAAATGTAGAAATTATATTGTAAATAAAAATAAAATCTGTAAAAAAATTATGCATATTTTGTTCAACTAAAGATTTTCGTCATTCAAGAATACAACACAAATATTACACATTAAACATACATTTACCGACCGTATAATCTACATTTTTTTAAACATCACAGATTTTTTACACAAGTGAAAAATGCCTTGTAATTGAGTTATATATAAATATTTTTAATACCTAATTTTTTTTTAAATACAGCCAATAATTTGACTTGGAAGTTGAAAATGGAATGGCACAATTTTCATGTCTTTTAGACTTTATATTTTTGCACAATTTTTAATTGAATAACACTTACTTATTAACTAAAATCATTATTTTGGAATGAGTTCAATAATCACAAGCCTTGATTAGAATAATTTGGAAAATATAGAGCGCTAATGACAACTAAAAAATTTGGTATGATAGTAACTTTGATGTAATCTTATTTAAAAGTAAAAAAAAATAAAGCATTTAACAAATTTTATTTAAATAATAATAATATAATTTTCTAACTAATACCTATCATCTGTTTTAATAGATCCTTTAATACATTTGTGACGGCAGTTTAAAAAGACATATTTGTTAAAAAGAAATATACACAGTTGCAACACCAGTGGATGAATGGTAAATAACATAAAGACAAACAAACACATTAATTATATAAATAAATAATAAACATAACACGCCGTTTAATATAATGTCCTGTAGCATTTTAATGTTAGTACGTAATATTTCTTGATCTTGTAACACATCATTACTAAGGCGATAATTGGTTTTTAATTTAATTATTAATAAATTGCGGTTACATTACCATTTTCGCTTACATTAATGAAAAGTAAAACCGTCATCAATAACACATTATGTAAAGAAAATAATACTAAAACTGGTGACAGAAAAAATTATTTCAATCAATTGTACTATATTTATTTTCTAGCTTAATTTTAGGCACAACCTTTGTGACCTTGATAATACAAGATGGCGTATAACCAGTTTAGACTGGTTTAAAAATAAATAAATATAATTTATTTTGTATACGGAAGCACCATATATACAGTTAGTTGACTAAAATTAAAATACTGTAGCAATCATTTTTGATTTTGCTAGTCTTTTAAATACTATCGACTATAGCTGTCTCGTTCTTCTATCTTCTATCTCCTTCTGCGAGTCGTTCTTACCTTTAGCAAACATAAATAATCAGATTATTTCGGGTTGATATGAGAATGCTTAGTCTACTAATAAATGAGGAGTTTTTTTATTATGTTTAACTGGAAAACTACTAAATCAATAATGTCCTCCAGACCGATTTCGGCCACGGCAGCCAATCTCAAGAGAAATTAGCCAACTACGCAGGAGATATTATAGTGCACAAGTGTGTGTGCAAGCAAAGCACTCTCTATTCCCCAACTCTCATAATCCGATGGGACGGTAATCCGACACGATCGGAAAGAGTTCAGGCGCTGGATCAACGGCTTTTCATGCTTTCCGAGGCACGGGAGTGTACAAACTTCCAACTTCCAGACTCCGGGCTGCTACTGAGAATTTTCTGACAGAAAAATCCAACAACTTTGTATTGGCCCGACCTGGAAATTGAACTCAGGACCTCCGCATCTGCGGCCTTACATCAAGCCACTAGACCAACGAGGCAGACCTCCTGTCACTAAATCAATATACATATAACTTATATCAGTAGATGCGGCGCGTTTTGGCGAAGGTTTTAGTATATAATATTATCGTACTGTGTATTTGTGTAATTTACAGCTTCGCAGATTCGCCTGTTTTAAATTCAGACTATTGATGTGACAAGTGTCAATTGCATGTTCTAGTGATATTAGCTTAAATGTTTTCTTCATTCTTGGTATTATGGCCATCAACAATGTTTATGGCATGTGAAAAGAAAACCTACAGGTGATATACAATGTGATAGTTCGGTGGTGTGGTATATGTGCTCCCGTCGGGTGGTATACATACCGGTGGCACGTCACTGCGCGTCAGTGTGTGGTGAGCTTGTCGGTGTCGCGGTCGGAGGGCGGCGCGGGCTCGGAGCGCGGCACCTTGATGAGCAGCGGGGACGCGGCGGGGGAGCGGGGGGGCGCGGGGGTCGCGGGGGTCGCGGGGGGGTCCGGCCGGTTGAGGGGCGTCAGCGCGCCCGAGTTCACGTCCTCTATCGCCTTGCGGAGCTGAGCACGGGGAATGTTAGTCGTGATAACTTATATGGCTTTAAACTATTTCTTATTTTCTGATAGTTTCCAAAAACTAAAAAAAAAAAACGAATATTAAAAAGGTTATAAGAAATACTTACTTCTTTTAGAGATACGACTCCTATGAGCCGGCCGATAGCAGTCACGTAGGCGCGACTAACGCCGAGCGTGGAGAACAGCGAATGTACCTGCGGGCGAAATGTTTGTGTGGATTCGGTGAAACGAAAGACTATTAAAAATAGGATTATGTCTATCAGACAAAATTTTCGAGGTTTTTTTTAACAGCAGACAACTGTATAGGAGTTAATATAGTGCAATTTATTTGATACACACATGCTCTCATTAATAATCCGTTGGGACGGCAATTTCGACACGATAAGAGTTCCGGCGCTGAACCAATAGTTTTACGTGCTTTCCGAGGCACGGGAGTGTTTACACTGCTTATTTACAAAGTTCGAGCTTTTTCTTTCTTTTTCTAGCGTGTATCAACGCTAGTTGAGCTTACAATATTCTGCCCACGTCACGTATAAAAGATATGACGTACGTGTCTACATATGATATGAGTTTCAAATTTTGAAGCGCTTAATGATGATGGGTAGAAACAATGTTATACTACAGTAGATCTAGAAAAACATGTTAATTAAATGAATAATAATTTGAACACAACGTATAAATATTATAAAAACAATAATAAATATAAATTTAATTTATTTCTTTCAATTAAATATTTAATAAATGGTGAGTACTGGCCGTCGTCGCGTTTGGACTCTACTACCACTTACCATCAGGTGGAGTAGAGTCATTTGCCCTCCCGGCGAATATAAAAAAAAAAAGAATATAAGAGTAAGCTAATGTTAAAAGAAATTTCATGTTCACAGGACGTTGGATGTCAGAAGGAAGATATTCATATAAGGAATCTCGGAGCTTAGAACAATAAAATATAAAAATGATCAATTGAACCTTCATCTAAGCTTCATTCACAAATAGATTTGTCTTTAATATTTTATTTTAGCTAAATGTTGAAGGGTACAGGCATGACCCAACCGAAACGAAACTGGTGGTAGAGCTTTGTGCAAGCTCGTCTGGGTAGGTACCACTCACTCATCAGATATTCTACCGCAAAACAGCAGTACTTGGTATTGTTGTGTTCCGGTTTGAAGGGTGAGTGAGCCAGTGTAATTACAGGCACAAGGGACATAACATCTTAGTTCCCAAGGTTGGCGGCGCATTGGTGATGTAAGCGATGGTTAACATTTCTCACAATGCCAATGTCTAAGGGCGTTTGGTGACCACTTACTATCAGGTGGCCCATATGCTCGTCCACCTTCCTATTCTATAATAAAAAAAAAACCTCGGGGTTCCTATTGAAATATTTTTGACAGCTGTAGGTTACCTTCAGTAGCGAAGTCCTTTCTACGAGCTGGAAGGGCGCAGGGTCGATGTGACAGATGTAAAGGTTTTCGTCTTCATACTCCAAATCGTCCAAATTCTGTAAACCAAAATATTATAAAGTATATAAGGTTGGGTTTTATGCAACTAGACCTGTTTTTTTGTTGAAAATAGGAAACCTCTCAAAGATTGGCAAAAGGACAAACTGACGGTAAGTGGTCACCACCGCTTATAGATATTGGCGCTGTAAGGAATATTTAATCATACCTTACATCGCCAATACGCCACCAACCTTGGGAACAAATATGTTATGTCTCTTGTAAAGACAACAATAAAACACATAAACATTTCTCTTTACAGAGGTTGGCTGGAAGAGGTCACAGGTGCAATAAAGGATTAATAAATAAATAAACAATACCGAGTATTGCCATTTGACGGTAAAATATGTGATGAGTGGTAATCAACCCAAATGGGCTTGCATGAAGCCCTTCTACCAAGTAAACACCTATGGCAAACAGGTACCAATACAATGTGCCGCTGTTTGGCAAACCCAACAATTGTTAAATGTCCCGGCCCCGTGATTGAACCCAGCACCTCGGGATCTGCGGCCCGATAGCTAGCTACTAGACCAACGAGGCAGTTAAATAATAAGAAGTTGGTACCTTTAAGTACCAAAGTGCGCAATCACGTGTGCATGTGTGTTTGAGTGTGTGTTTCTCACCAGGTCTCGTCGTCGCGCGACGGCCAGCATGC
Source organism: Nymphalis io (assembly GCF_905147045.1). Lineage (NCBI taxonomy): Eukaryota > Metazoa > Arthropoda > Insecta > Lepidoptera > Nymphalidae > Nymphalis > Nymphalis io. Next base: position 9,211,139 of record NC_065911.1, read on the forward strand.
GGTCGAAGTCCACCTCCTTCGCCATCTCGAGCCGCTCCCACGCCTGCTGGTCCTCCGGGGACATGTCGCACACTCGCTCGCGGGGCTACGTCATAATATAATCATATTATAAGTGTTTTTCTGATTTTCTTAACGACAGCCATTTTGAAATAAAATCAAAAAATTAATTTGTAAAGTAACAGCCTGTAAATGTCCACTAGGCTGAGGTCTCCTCTTTTATTAAAGAGATGAGAGGATTTTAGAGCTGATCCCAAAACAATGTTCCGATACGAATTGGTATATACAAATGTGACAGGTTTCCTCTCTATGTTTTTCTTTATCGCTGAACACGAGATGAATTATAAATATTAATCAAATTAAATTTAGTGGTGCTTGCCAGCGTTTGAAGCCTTGGTCGTCGGTTCTTTACTCACAATTTAATTTGACTCAACTTCTATATGTTCTTAACACGAAGGGCTAATATATTTAGTAAACGATGTACTCAACAATTTTAGTAAATATAATTGGTAATATAAGCGACTTACTAGTTGCACTTTCTTGTTGATCGAGGGACTCCTCGGTAGGCCTCCAAGTTGATCCGTCAGGCCACTCTCCACATCAGGCAACAATGTCGACCGTTTGAAGATGGCTTCGAAAGCCGCTCGGATTCTGAAGTATAAGAATATTGAACGTTATTGAAATCTACCACATTACGAGGCAATTTTTTTTAAATTATTTTTTGATAATATAATATCCTAACGGATTAAAGCCAACGCCAGTTTCAAGCGACTAGCCAACTGCGCGGGGTGTGCGCGAAAACACAAGTGCACTGCCTGTTCCCTTGCTCTCACGATCCGATGCTCCGGCAAATCCGTTACGGAGAGAGTTTAAAGATTTATTACTAAGTAACTTGCCGATTCTTCTCTCTATAATCCATACTCTGAACCGGTGGTAACGTTTGACCTAGCCCATAAAATATAACTTAATAATAATAAAGAAGTACCATTTCATCCCATGATCATACAATATATTATTATAAAACAATTTATATATTGCAATTTATGATAAAAAATAATTATGAAAAAAAATAAAATGAAAACTCCTTCGAGCCGGATTTGAACCAGCGACCTATGGATATCAATTACGCCGTCTACAGTCCACCGCTCTACCAACTGAGCTATCGAAGGTATTCGAACGATGGGAAAATTGGTAGCATTTCTTTAAACCTATGACAAAGATGAGCAAATCGTCGAAATTTTAATGTATGGAAAGTGGAAAGCATCCAAAGTACCAATGAAGTTTTTATTTAATTTTATACCCATATTCACAAAAGGAGAGAAAATTGAGACGAACGTTCGTTTCATTATGTATAATGTATTACTACTGTAGTCTTCGTAACACGTTCTTACTTTTTTTTATTTAAATTAGATTGGAATTTTTGTTTTCTTCTTCTTGTGTTGTTTCTTGTGTTTCCAGTTATTGGTTTCGCTGTTAACGGCCTAAATCATAAACGTTTTCATGCGAGTGTTTAGTTAAATACTAATATATTATACATATATCAGTATCAAGTATACAAAGCTTGTTCAATTTGCTAAATAATCATTTAAAATAAAATCAATAAAAATAATAATACATCCAATATAATGTATTGAAGTTACCCAAAAACACAGAAATGCGATTTGAGGTGATTAAAGTAAAATAAAATATGAGTAGACGTGTGTAGGGACCGACCTGGTCTCGGCGCCCGTGACGGTGGAGTAGACCGGGGGGGGCGCGCCGGGCGCGGGGGCGGGGGAGGGCGCGCCGCGGGACAGCGTGAACGAGTTCGTCTTCTTCAGGATGGACTTGGGCCGGAACAGCTGCCCCGGCGCTGGCGGAGCGGACAGTTGTAACCGGCATCGAAATACATCAATAGCATATATGTGAATATAACTTCGTATTACCTGGTAGGAGCCCACCCTGGTCTTGACTAGTCAACGAACCTCCCCTGGTCATTCCCGATACGGGAACCTGGAGCATATCTGGTGCTGGTGTGACCTACAAATTAACACAACGTTTACTCCTATCCTCAAAAATCGTTTACCACCTAACTCGCTCAATATCCAATCTTACCTCGAATCTTGATGGTCGTCTAGTCCTTCGCTTTTCCTCGTCTCGTCTCCTCTGTTCCGCCTCCCTCTGCCACAGCGCCGCGACTTGCAAACGCCTGGACCGTCCCACTTGCTGTTCGATCACCTTCACCAGCTCCCAGCGGTGGATAGACCCGAGCAGTACCATGGACGCTGGACTGTCCACTAACGGGAAACTCTTGATTGTCTGTTGATGAAGATGATTGACAAATAATATTAGTAACATTACTGAACAAAGATTTTTCTTCTCAAAGAAGGCTTTATCGACGTAGGCGTTAGCAACGTAACCAGTACGAATTGACACGTTTGGCAAAATATCATCAATCACACTAACTGAATTCCAAGCAGAATGATTTTCTTTACCAGAAAATACGAGATGAATAAGCCCATGATAGCTCAATGCTCATGATACTTTCTACTAGGGAATTTCACATTAATGTTCTTATAAGAAAAAACAACATTTTAAAGGACACAATTTCAAATATAGTAATAATCAATTATTAATAATTAACGAATGAAAGAATAAAAAATCGGCATTATGGTAGGTTGAACGTAAGACATGAGAATGTTACCGAAATATTGATTAATTTACTCAGTGGTAAGGCTTTGTGTAAGCCCGTCTGGATAGGTACCTCCCACTCATCAGATACTCTACCGCAAAACAGCAATACTTGGTATTGTTGTGTTCCGGTTTGAAGGGTAAGTGAGCCAGTGTAATTACAGGCACAAACGACATATCATTTTAGTTCCCAAGGATGGTGGCGCATTGGCAATGTAAGCAATGTTTGACATTTCTTACAATGCCAATGACAATGTACTATGTAGGTACCACACATAAGAAACAAGGGAAACACGGTTAGTGGCACATTGGCGATTTACGGAATGTTTAATATTTCTCACACCGCCGTAATAGACATTATTCGCCAAACCTAAATATTACATATAAAAATATGTATATATATTAGGAAATAATTTAAATTTAGGTATTACCAGATGTGATACTTATATTATTATTAAAGTTTGTATGAGCACTTTTCGACTTACCCTATTCTCCTTTAAAATATCTTTCAACTGCTGAAAGGTCATTCTGTTCCAGATGTATTTGACGTCACGCACCATGAAGTCTTCCACGCAAATGTCGTACATACCTGGGTGTAAAACAAACAAATATTTAGCACTTATCTTTCGAATAAAAGAAGGAAAAATTCTTTTGCGACTGTCTTTCTATAATTCTTTGAAATTTTTGCTCGCTAGTTGATCTTGGTCTTACTTTATAAGATCTTAAATCTATACAAATAAATAAAATTCAAGTGTCTTTTGGTTAATATGGCAATTTGCAAGTAACCAAAATGAATACAACCATTAGCATTTTGATTGCCAGCCCGTCACAGACATTTCTGTGGTAATCTTCAATCAAGTTATGATCAAGTGACCTATTGTATTAACATGTTTAAAAGATATAATACCATATACGAGAAGCGAACCAGGGAAGTTTAATTGACGGCCTATTTGCGAGTCTATCTTCTACGTATATAATAATTAAAATGGCGAACATTTTATATTGTAGTAAAACATTACAAAGTTATATATTTCGGTCACGTTAAGAGCTCATATTTAGTCAACTTAGATATTATTTGGTTCTATAAAATGTCAAAATTCTTAGTAATAAACTGTACCAAGACAAATGGCCTCAGCTACGTGTGAAACATTTATACGCGTGTTTGTTGACACAGATGCATCTACTGCCTAATACCACGCCGAGTTCGACTTATAAATTTATGTGTAGATAAAACCTTATCAGCACCATTACTTAGCCATAACTGTTTTGCGGTAGACACTTAATAGTTATATGGTTTTTTCATGTGTTTTACTAATCAATCAATCATTAAAAAATATACTGCAGTGCTATTCTGTAAGAACTGACTTCATTATTAACCCGTGAAATATTACAACCGACTTAATATTTTAAAGCGTGTCAGTCGGCGCGTGGTCGATACTGTTTATAAATAAAAAAAAAGACAAATATCCAGCTCGGCAGCCATTTATTATCGCTCCGTATTTAAAAACCTCTTTACCGCCTTTTTAAAAAGAACATGTTGCCGACTTAAAAATACCATAAAGACAGTTATCACTTAACAGAAAAATATTACGTCATACTTATTGATAAATTATAACAAAATCAATGAAATATGGGAAAATAAAATAACATAAATTAAATATACTATTAATATGAAAATATCAATCTCCTTAAACATTTATTGTATGGTGGTAATTGTATGGTAGTTTAGATAGGTTTGTTACATGTATTATTGTGATGTTATAATCATTATGGTCAATGTCATATATTACTTTCTGAAATTTCACAACCGTTTTTTGCGGTAACTTCCATGTATACACTTACAGAATGACCCTACTGTTCAAATAGCTTCTTTTCAATTGTAATTTTACAAGATTATGTTAAATGTAAAGCTACCACCGGTTTAGTCTTTGTAAAGAGAAGAATTGTCAAGAAACTTAGTAGTTATGATTTTTTATCAATCAATATGATATATGATCAGCGAATGCTAACTCAAGATTTTATATTTTTTAACTTTTCATTATATTAACCGTAAGTTAACAAGACGAGGTGGCCGAGTGGTTAAGGCGTTGGACTGCTAATCCAATGTGCTCTGCACGCGTGGGTTCGAATCCCATCCTCGTCGGAATATTATTTTGTATTTGATAACATTTTCATTTTGCCAAAGTAGGTCATATTATGTATATATATAAATATATATATATATATATATATATATACATAATATGACCTACTTTGGCACCAAAGTTTTTTTTTAAAAGAAACATTTTTAAAAGGTTTCATTTTAAATTAACTTTTAAGAATACATTTGTATTTATTAAAGACATACGACAGAGTTGCAAATCCTCACACGTTATAATCAAAATGTTACAATCGTGTAGACTCTTACAACATTTTTAAATCGACATTTTAAAAGTCTGTGTAAGGCTAGAAGATAGAATAACCTACAAACCATGTAATTATTTTTTTCTACCAAGTAACATAGGAATATTAATCGGGGATAATACTAAGTAACAACTTACTACGTTGGGAAATAATCTTAACTGGTATTATTACACTATTTTCGTAGTAGTCGTTGCAGTGAGTTAACTGACATAGACCTCACTCACGCGTACCCTGTGTCCTATTCAAGGATAATTAGAAATGAGACCACAGACAATTCATTACTTTTTAAAGATTTGACATATTCCTAACAGCTCTTAGACATACACAACACTGTACATACTGATTAAAAAGTATTGTTACTTATCTCTTATTGGGAGATGTGCGTCCCCTCCACCCACGCTTATTCCTTTACCTTAGCACTTCAGTTATATTATTTCGCGAATAACTTATTGAATTCGCGACATTTAGTCCGATAAATAGTGGAAGTCAATGACGCAATAACCGACCACTGAGTGACTGATTGTTCAGCTTTTAGAATTAGTCAATCCAATTTTGAACAGTGTTTCAGAATATGCCCTAAAAAAATTTCGCAAAATATACCGACGAGGATGGGATTAGAACCCACGCGTGCAGAGCACATTGGATTAGCAGTCCAACGCCTTAACCACTCGGCCACCTCGTCTTGTTATTACTCAACTAATAAAAAATGCCTTTGTTAACTTAAATTTAGCAAGAACACGAAGTTTTGAATATAAAATCTTCATTTTAAAAATGTTTTTTACTCTTAATCTATTGGTGTTGTCCGTATTTTTGGTGTATGTATCTTTCAATTATCTCGACTTTGGTAATTTAATGTGCTTGCATATTATTATTACCAGGCGTCAATGTCAGGATTACAATTATTGTTTGTCTTTTTTTCATGTTGTGTGTTTTCCTTGTGTAATTGATCTTATTGGGATCTTGGATAGCTGGAGGGCTAGCTTGTACATAATGAGGTTATCTATATTATGAATAGCTATTATAAGGTTGTAGTCCAGAATATCTTTGGTAGCCACCTGTGGTCTCTCGTCATCAGTTTGTTTTCATCTTCTTATACATTACTCAATATTATAAATGTTTAGATATTTGTGTTAGAATGTTCCCCTTACATAATCCCCATAAGGGATTAAGTTTGAACAACAGTGAGAGTTTGGAAGTTGGCTATCTTTATATCTTTATACTTGTGTATCTCGGAAAACACGTAAAGTAGTTGATTAACTCTTTCCAGTCATATCGGAATGGCTGTCTTCTCATTGTGCGAGTGAGGGAATAGAAAGTGTACTTGTGTTTGTGCACACACTTGTGCACTATAATATGTCCTGCACAGTTGATCGGTCTGTATTGAGAATGAGGCATTAGGTATATTGTATCCCATCAAAACCATAAATGTGAAATGAGAGCCAAGTTCAATATTATGATATAGGCCTCGATTGTTGAATTTAATGACAAAAGAAGTGAGATTTAAATGGGTGCCAAGTTTAATGGTCAGTCCTGAAATTTATTTATAACAACATAAAATATCATTTCTTCTTATAACTTAGGATTATTGAAGCTTAAGGTCTGACTTGGCTACTCCTCATATACGAATTATTATCAAGTATCTACTAAAACAGAATATTCAATGGCTAGTTTCTACCAGCAAGTCAAATTTTCGAAAGAATAAAATAACAATTTACAGCTAAAGCTGTAAGTTTAATGTTAGCAACTTGAACCAAAAGTGTTTTATTTAACCCACATGTAACATTTTTTAAAGAAAATAAATTGTTTATATATTTTAAACCAAAGACATTATCAAAGTATAAGTAAAATAATAACCCGACGAGGATGGGATTCGAACCCACGCGTGCAGAGCACATTGGATTAGCAGTCCAACGCCTTAACCACTCGGCCACCTCGTCTTGTTCCGTCGACATCCAATATTTGTAACTAACATAAATGAAATGCATTCTTAAGGGTAACTTTAAGTGGTCACCACTGCGAATAGACATTTCATCTGTAAGAAATATTAACTATTCCATACATAAAATGCACAGCGCAATCGTAACTGTCGAAACAACTCTTTACCTTGCTCCAAAATAGGAGAAAAAGCCATTGGTCTGGAGTGTGACATTTACAGGCTGTTATTATAATCCTAGTTCGTTTACCTTTTTTGTATGATTTTGCACATCTAAATTATAAGTGGCGAGGAGTAGCGCCATCCACCTAGATGTACAGAAATGACGAGGGGTACTTACGGCTGGCGGATGACAGGAGGTCTGGCAAGTACGGCAGTTTCTTGATCAGTATAATGCTGTCGAAGCAAGAGGGCTGCAGCAGAGCGGCGGTGGCGTTGGCCGCCAGCACCGCCGCCATTATGGGGAGGAGGTGGGTCACCTGTAAATATATAGAGATACAACTTTAACTGCTGTGTTGGTTTACTCAGTAATGGCTATATATAAATATATATTTATACAGTTTGTTACTTAATAATTATATACTATACATTTTAATATTAAATTGATATATAATCATTTTGTTTATTTGCTTCGTTGAACTCATAAAAAAGTCATCAAGCGCAAAGACAGACTTAACCCATAAAGAGATCTCGTATGGTGAGCCTTGGAGTACTGGGTAAAAAGTACTTTTATGAGTTCAGCGAAGCAAATAAACAAAATGATTATATCTAAGCTGATTCTCCATCGAATAGCGGAACGATTCGAATTACATGTTAGTATATAAATGAACATATATGAAGTAGATAATAAGCTATGTACGGTACCTGCCCCGTCATCTCGATGCAGATGACGATGGTGGACACGGTGTGCGTCACGGCGCCCGTGAAGGCGGCCGCGCCCACCGTGGCGTACCCGCCTGCGGGGTAGCAGTGGACAGTAGGGGAATATTGTACTCTACCGCTAAACAGCAGTACACAACACCAAGTATTGTTGTGTTCGGGTTTTAAGGGTGAGTGAGCCAGCGTAATTACAGGCCCAAGGACATAACATCTTATTTCCCGAGGTTGGTGGCGCATTGGCGATGTAAGCGATGGTTAACATTTCTTACAATGCCAATGTCTAAGGGCGTTGGTGACCACTTACCATCAGGTGGCCCATACGCTCATCCACCTACCTATACTATAAAAAAATTGTAAATACTTTATGATTTCTTTAAATGTTTCAAATTTTAGCTGATACAATTGTTATCAAATGATTGCATTAAATATTATTTTACTCATAAGCTAAAATAGGAAAACAAAATTTATTAAAATATAGTTTATAATAAAAACTAAAAGTTAAATTAGTTTCATTAAAAATAAAAGAAATAAGTGTACGAATTGATTAGAATTAATTGAATGTCCGTATGCTTGCCATTGGTGTGTGCGTATGCGTGCGCACGCGCGCGCGCGCGCCTGTTCGAATACGTCACACACAGACACACAGTGTCTGTGTGTGACGTATTCGGTCAATTTCTAATATTCCGCTACTTAAAAATAGAAGTAGAATATAATGAATACATAGGAAATTAATCATGCAACACATTATTTATATTGAATATATTGCCAGTTCGAGACTAGTGGTAGTATAAATTATTTAAGAAAACTCTTAAAAGAATATTAAAGATTGAAATACTAGTATGATTTGGAAGTCGTTTTGAGCCTTAGCTATATATGTATACAATATGAAAATAATGGTTTTGATTTTATATGGTATATTTATATTTCATCATTATTACTTTCATACATCATACAATCAAAGCTGCGCATGCGCACAAGTCTTCTTACTCATGAACCACTCAGTTTCTATATGGTTGGGAACCAACCTGGTAAGATTTTCTGTATGTGGCCCCCGTAGGCCACGCCCAGGGGGCAGAAGTAGTGCATGACCTCCCCGGTGAAGCGGCCCAGGGACGCGCCCATCTTGAAGGCCGGCACGAAGATACCCGCCGGCACCGGCAGCGTGCACGACACCAGGCTCAGGAAGAACTGAGGAAAATGGAAATTACGATGTACAGTACAGTAACAGTAACAGCCTGTTAATGTCCCACTGCTGGGCTTAGGCCTCCTCTCCCTTTTGAGGAGAAGGTTTGGAGCTTATTCCACCACGCTGCTCCAATGCGGGTTGGTAGAATACACATGTGGCAGAATTTCAATGAAATTAGACACATGCAGGTTTCCTCACGATGTTTTCCTTCACCGTTAAGCACGAGATGAATTATAAACACAAATTAAGCACATGAAAATTCAGTGGTGCTTGCCCGGGTTTGAACCCACGATCATCGGTTAAGATTCACGCGTTCTTACCACTAGGCCATCTCGGCTTGGAATTACGATGATCTATTACAAATATACAAACAAGAATTACTCACGAGTTCTCATTGGTAGCGCATTGGAGTTAGTAATGCTTAGTATTTTTTAGCGCCAATGTCTATGGGCGACGGTGACTATTTACCACCAGGTAGCACATTTTCCAGCCCGCCTATCGATTACATAAAAAAACCCTTTAAATATTGTCATTATTAATAAACTACTTCTCAATTACACTTATAGTTGTTTAAATTAAACCTTTGCGGTTTTCCCTATAAATGCTGTTTAGGGGGTGATAATAGATAATGCTGTGTCTTCTTTCGAATGTCATATCAAACAGTTACCGAGAGCTTTAAGAGTTTTTAGAGTAACTAAATATATAAAGGCAAGAACCATTGACGCTTGTCGCTCAATAGTCTAAATTTAAAGAGGTAATATTACTTATATAATAATATATATGCTAAAAACTTCTCCGAAACGCGACGTATCTTCTGGTATAAGTATTGTCGCAATTTTATCTTATTTTTGTGAAATGTGTATGTTTCTTTTTTTTTTTTGTAGTTAGTTGATTTAGGCTTTATTTGATAGTAGTTTTTGCCCGCGGTTTCGCTCGCGTTAGCTTCGTTATAGCTTGCAAAATTAGCAGGCTGAAGTGGCAGTGGGCTGGTCACGTATGTCGTAGGACCGATGGCCGTTGGAGCAGACGAGTCCTAGAGTGGAGACCGCGAATCGGCAAGCGCAGCGTAGGGCGCCCTCCAGCCAGGTGGACCGACGACCTTAAGAAGGTGGCGGGCACCAACTGGACGCGGAAGGCGGAGGACAGGGAGCTTTGGTGCACCTTGGGAGAGGCCTATGTTCAGCAGTGGACAACGATTGGCTGTTGATTGATTGATTCGCTCGCGTTTTGGGGTAACAGCAGGTGTTATGAATGAAAAAGCCTCTATCTTCTCTCGGGTTCAAACTTGCTTTATAACAAATTTTATCAAAATCGGTTCAGTGGTTTAGCCGAAAGGAAAACAGATAGAGAGAGAGATTACTTTCGCATTTATAATATTAACATATATATCGATAATTTGTAAACAATATTCTCTGTTCAATGTACGATTGAATGTAAGGGAATGTCTTTTGGAATTATTTCTATCTTTACATAATTTAAACAATTAAAAAAACCTATTAAAAACTTATTATCAACTTTTAATTCATGTGCTAATAACAAGACGAGGTGGCCGAGTGGTTAAGGCGTTGGACTGCTAATCCAATGTGCTCTGCACGCGTGGGTTCGAATCCCATCCTCGTCGATATATTTTTAATATCCTGCTTGATGCTTTGACTCGCTATTTCTGTTTATGTGTTTATATATTAAATGACTTTATATGAAAATTGTATATTATGTATTTATTAATAAAATATTAGTCGCTAACCTCACCCTACGTTTACTGTTCTTTATATTATTGTTTCAAGTTTTTTCATAAAACAGGTTACGTGCAAATGGACCACATTATGGTAAATGGTCACTGAAGCATTGGCATTGTAAGAAATGTTAGCCATTCCTTACATAGCCAAAGCGCTACCAACTATAATATGTTGTGTTCTTTATGCCTGCAGTTAAACTGGCTCACTCACCGGCTTGGCGGTTGAATATCTGATGAGTGGTTACACAAAGGAACAACTTCAAATGATTTTAAGACACGTCATTTAATTTAAATACCAACTTCATATTTATATTATATTTTTATCAATTATAATTTTTTATTATTATAAATATACAATAATTAATTAAAAAAAAAAACCATTCACTCTTACCGAAAAATTTATATTTTTTTCAAAAATATTTTATTTATTTAAAATTAAACGTCAGTAAAAAAGCAAAATGCTCTTAACTACAAAATATCAAATTTAATCATAAAATTTTGCGAACATCTTGTCTGGGGTACCTATCACCTAACTATCGCGTATAGCAATTAGTTTTATATGTTGTGCAAAGCGGATTTAATACTAAAAGTATTTCTACCTTAGGAAATGCATAGATGAATGATTAAAGGTGTACAAAAAAAGACAAAACCAATTCATTCATACATACAAATGTATATGTAATTCATGGGTTTAGTAAATTATTAACACTAATTTGAATAAAGTAAATATTGCATAAAATGAACACTTCATTAATTACCAATAAAAATATGAGCCATAACAGTTGTACAAATATATTATTAGTAATGAAAAAATTATAGCACTAAATTATTAGCTGAGTAATAACAAGACGAGGTGGCCGAGTGGTTAAGGCGTTGGACTGCTAATCCAATGTGCTCTGCACGCGTGGGTTCGAATCCCATCCTCGTCGATATATTTTGTCCAGCAATGGGCTTTAGTAAGCTGTTTAATTTACATTCATATATTCGACTGGGTGAGATCACCATAAATAAATAGTATGGTGGTAAAAATATATGGAAATTAATATAATCTTACAAACAATGGGAACCGTGTTTTTTTTAATTAGTTAAATAACCGATGAGCCAACTCGCTACAAGGTAACGGTTTTGGGATAGTAAGTACCTTATGTTTATAAGTACGCTGGCTCACTACTACAATTCCATTAATCCGCATTGGAGCAGCGTGGTGGAATAAGCTCCATACCTTCTCCTCAAAACGGGAGAGGAGGTCTTAGCCCAGCAGTGGGACATACACAGGCTGTTACTACTACTACTACTACAATGACCTCGTCGATATATTTTGCGGATTCTTTTAGGGCATATTCTGAAACACTGATCAAAATTGGATTAACTAATTTTTAAAGCTGAACTCAGTTAATGTCGTGAATTCAGTAAGGTAGTCGCGAAATAATATTACAATAACTGAGGTGAGGTGTGAGGACTATTACTATATGCCAGCTCGAAGCTGTTCACCAGTGTAATGTATGATAAATAATCTTTTCTAATGTGAATGGCGAACCATTATGTGATTGATGATATACGTGTAAACTATGTTTGTCCAAATTATGAAGTTTTCTTATTTGACTATGGATCCCTAAAAATATATGGACTATGGTAAAACTCACGATAGACCAGAAGTATATGACGAGACAGCCGAAGTGGTCCACTTCGGGCGTCTGCCAGTGGGACACCACCGCCGCCTGCTCAGCCGTCAGCTCGTCCGACCACGTGAAGTTGGCGAACAGCGACAACACCTGCGGGCGGACATGCGCGTTAACTGCTGAACATTTTCCATTGACCTGATACCGTTTATTTGACATCAGCGGTGTGAGCTGCTTGAAGATATATTTGACAAACATTTACGACCATCAGATAGCAACCTTTCTTGGTAATGTCTTTGCAGGATTCATTATCACATGTATTACATCAAGGCGCTCACAGTGTGACAGCAACGGATGTCATTTAATGGTAATTCACTATCAGGTGACCATCATTTGTAAATTTCTTGCCGTCTTTTCATTAGAATCTACATTTCAAAGCGGCGGTAACGTGAAATTTAATTTATATTGTAAAATGAGAGTTTTAAGTGCCGCTTGAATTATGTCTATATATACTAAATATAAAAGATATATTATAATTCTTCCACGATTGGTAACAGAAGTTTCCTGTTCCTTTCTCTCAGCTATATATATTGTGTCTATATCTTTGTATACAGTAACACTAGACACATAAATCAGTGTGCAAGTCCATCTAGTAAATACACACCTGTTCCTGATTGCCAAGGTCAGCAGCCATGTATTTGCCAATGCCAGGCGGGAAGAGGATGGACATCACGGCTAACGTCATGAAGCCCGGGTAGATGAAACGGCTGTGAAACCACAAACAGAACACTTTTAAATGTCATCGTAAAATAAATTGCTATTTCTTTCTTACATATGAGATTAACATTAGATTATTTTAACAATTGTTGTGTGTAACAACAGCATAAACGCCAACAGTGGTTGAAGTCAAAATTATTTTTTCAAATAAACTTTAAAATATATGATCTTTACAAACTTTTTCTGCAAGAAGCTGCTCAAGACCTTCGTGTTCCTCATAAAGAGCACGTACTGACGGTGCAGGAACACCCACAGCGCGGCCATCAGACCGCAAACTATGCTGGAGGGGAATATTTGATATTGATGAATATTCAGTTTTGTCAATTAATATTGATTGTACGTGCATGTGTACGAGCGTGTGTATATGCGTGCGTGAGTGGGTGCGTGTGTGTACGAGCGTGTGTATAAGCATGCGTGTATGGGTGCGTGTGTATATGCGTGCGTGAGTGGGTGCGTGTGTGTACGAGCGGGTGTATATGCGTGCGTGAGTGGGTGCGTGTGTGTACGAGCGGGTGTATATGCGTGCGTGAGTGGGTGCGTGTGTGTACGAGCGGGTGTATATGCGTGCGTGAGTGGGTGCGTGTGTGTACGAGCGTGTGTATATGCGTGTGTGAGTGGGTGCGTGTGTGTATGTGCGTGTACCCGAGCAGCACGAAGACGGCGAACTCCTGCGGGTCGAAGGGGAAGTCCTGCGGCAAGTTGGTCGGGAACAGCGGCTTGACGGTCGGCAGCGCGCCCGACCACACCGACAGCAGCCGGAACATCTGCGACACGACAAGCTGCACTGACTGCGCACGCTTAGTGTTCCACTAGATAGCCGACCAGCAGAACGCTAGGCTAACGACCAGCGCGGGAGATATTACAGAAGTGTATGCAACTCAATAATATACATTTGTATGCACTCAGTATTCCCTTATTGACACCAGGTATTTAAAGGTCGGAAAAGCCGAGATGACCCAGTGGTAAGAACGCTGAATTTTCATGTGCTTCATTTGTAATTATAATTCATATCGTGCTTTACGGTGAAGGAAAACATCGTGAGGAAACCTGCATGTATCTAATTTCACTGAAATTTGCATGTGTATTCCACCAATCCGCATTAGAACAGCGTTGTGGAATAAGCTCCAAACCTTCTCCTGGAAAAGGGAGAGGAGGCCTTAGCCCAGCTGTGGGACATTCAGAGGCTGTTACCAAAATCAAAAGATAGGTTAGCGAAGTGAAAGTCACTGATTCGATCCTGACTACTTGGGATATTATTGTCACAACTCCTCACACAAGCGTTGTTTATTTGGAGGGAAAAATAGGAATATTAATTATTCATATAAAATTAGTATCGCTATGTAATAGTGAATAACTTACAATAGCACTGCAGCACGCCGCGAAGAACCCACGCCAATAGTTTCTGACAGCGAAGTATGTCGTCGTTACCTCGATCGAGAACAGAACCCCTGAAATATACAATATAATGCTTTGATTAAAACAACTTGTCAATTTTGTACAAATATTTTAACTCTCTTTTAACCGCTCTGAAGTTGTTGCAAGGGGAAGTGAAATTGGTTATAGTTTATTAAAATATAATGAGCGACTAAAATGACTATTTGGACATACACTGCCTGAAAAATATAAAAAAGATAAAAAATTATGACGTCACAAATAGGTATAAACACACAGTAGATGCCGTACAAAAAGTTTTCTCATTCGCAAACATACATTTCCGCTCACTCAGAAAACCGATATTTTTTTTTTTTATAGAATAGGAAGGTGGACGAGCATATGGGCCACCTGATGGTAAGTGGTCACCAAACGCCCTTAGACATTGGCATTGTAAGAAATGTCAACCATCGCTTATAGCCAATGCGCCACCAACCTTGGGAACTAAGATTATATGTCCCTTGTGCCTGTAATAACACTGGCTCACTCACCCTTCAAACCGGAACACAACAATATCAAGTACTGCTGTTTTGCGGTAGAATATCTGATGAGTGAGTGGTACCTACCCAGACGAGCTTGCACAAAGCCGAACCACCAGTATATATTCTATGTATTAATTTAAAACCAATATATAGGATTGCTTTCTATGTATTATTGTTTACAATATCTTTAAGTGTTAAGTACATAATGTAGTTAAACATATGTCGTACTTTCTTCGCTGCATTTATATTAAATTGCAATTTTTTTTTATAATATCCTGGGACGTTATTCACACACGGCCATCTGATCCCAAGCTAAGCAGAGCTTGTGCTATGGAAACCAGACAACTGATATACTACATATACAACTTTTCTTTTGTAAATACATACTTATGTAGATAATTAAACCCAGACTCAGACAAACAGGCATGTTCATGCACATAAATGTCTGTCGTGGATGGGAATCGAACCCACAACCTTCGGCGTGAAAGGCAAGTGTCTACCAACCACGCCAACCGGCCCGTCATTTTTTTTTTAAAGAAACACAGTGGCTTTTTACGATTGGTGGAACTTATAATAGTGTATCGGTTTGTTTAGGGGTGTCATAAGTTTTATAAATATTAAAAAAAAAAACGAAACTATGAATTAAAAGTAACATTATGTACATATTTAATGTATACTTGAGTGTAATGTTATTACAATTTCCTTTGAATCTTTGATATATATATATTGTACCGAGTACCAATATGGCCCAGTAGTAAGAACGCGTCAATCTTAACCGATGATCGTGGGTTCAAACCCGGGCAAGCACCACTGAGTTTTCATGTGCTTAATTTGTGTTTATAATTCATTTTGATCCGTGCAGTGACGGAGAAAGAATACATTTCACTGCCCCTCTCTTTCCCATGGGTGTCGTAAGAGGCGACTAAGGGATATCTGAGCGACCATCTGCTCGCCTGGTGGTAGGATGCTAACATCCGCCTGGCTTGTTACCACCGTACGCATGGTGAAAAACTCGTGAAGTGGCTTGCAGCCGCGTTTCGAGGTCAGCCAGCGTACAGCCAGAGCCCGAGCGAGTATTGCCGCGATGGGTGTTGGTCCGGTTGGAGACGGCTGTTGAACCAATGCCGGGGGAAACTGTATTGACCTGCCGGTCAGGGAGACCCGAAGAAACGGCTGTTCCGCTGGCCGCCCGTGGCATAGTACAGGGGCCCGAGCGTGCCTAACCAGCTCGTGAGGCTGCCCCACCAGGCCACGCATAATCTCGGGGTGGACCGTCGTGCCGGTTGGTGACCGGTAGGTGGGGTCCCGGCGGCCACTTCCGGGGGGGTTCGGGGGCCCTTCCGTCCGGCGGGTCAGTGTATTTTTCCTTTTGGCAACCACTTGGGGAAACACGCCTCCACACTTTGCCCATCCCTATCGTGGCAATACATCGCTCGCTTCACGTCTCTTTTCCATTTAATTTCTCCCAAATGGCGCAACAAAAAAGAAATAACGGTCGTACAGCGGTGCTCACCCCCACCATACCCTCGCTGTTTGAGGTCGAGTTCTCTAACATCCGAGGACTCCACACTAACCTCAACGCTGTCCACCACCATCTCGAGACAGCACGGCCAGCAATGTTGTTTCTCACGGAGACACAAATACTCCGTCCTGCCGATACCAGCTACCTTAATTATCCCGGCTACACGCTTGAAGAATCCTTCAAAGCGAAAGCCGGAGTATGCTTGTTCGTCAGGACGGATGTTTGCTGTCACCGACTGCGCTGCTTGGAGGACCCCTCCTTCTCCATGTTGGTGGTACGTGTGGACCTGGTTCGTCAGAGCCGAGTCTACGTGTGCCTCTACAGATCCCACAATGGTGACTTGGAGACAAGCCGACTATTTGACCATCTTAGTCGGGTGGCAGATGCTGCGCAAGAGCAATTTCCTAACGCGGAATTGGTGTTTTTGGGGGACTTTAATGCTCACCACGAATCCTGGTTGAAATCCCTCAAAACTGACCATGCTGGAAGGACTGCTCATGCTTTTGCTCTCACACATGACTTGACCCAACTGGTTGATCAGCCCACCAGGATCCCAGACATTGATGGGCAAGCACCTTCTCTACTGGACCTTCTGCTGACTTCTCACCCGGTGGAATATCAGGTTGTGGTTCAGGCTCCTCTTGGCTCTTCGGATCACAGCCTTATTTCTACCAGAGTGCCACAGGCCAAGCTGCCGCCACTAGCGGTATGCAAACGTCGCGTTTGGCACTATAAGTCGGCGGATTGGGACGGTATGCGCGATTACTATGCGTCGGTCCCTTGGAAGGAACGTTGCTTCAGTGGGAATGACCCGACAGCTAGTGCCGCTGCTGTTGCTGGCGAGATCATGCTGGGAATGGAATACTACATTCCTAGCTCAGATCTCGTCAGTAGGAGTACGCGTAACCGTTGGTTCACTCGTGAATGTGCCGATGCTGTATCAGCTAAGCAGGCGGCATATCGCAAGTGGATCAACGGCTGCATTAGCGGGGCATCTAACATTGACTCGCTGAAAGCAAACTATAATAAAAATTCCAAGTCCTGTAGAAAGGCATACACGAGAGCGGATGCACAGCGCATTGTACAGATTGGTCATGACCTTGTTTCGCATCCTAGGGGCTCCCGTAGCTTCTGGCGTCTGACCAAGTCTGTGCAAAACAATTTCTGTCAACCTTCGCTGCCACCGCTCAGAAATCCGGACGGATCGCTAGCTCACAGTCCGCAAGAGCAAGCTGATCTCCTGGCTAAACTCTTTGCCGACAATTCCGTCATCGATGATTGTAGTGCACTGCCACCTACAATACCTGCATGTGGCCATACGATGCCTGACATAAAAATCAGGCAACGTGATGTGCGTGCGGAGCTGCAATCACTTGATGTACGGAAAGCTAGCGGTCCCGATGGAATACCAGCCATAGTGCTGAAGAAGTGCGCAGCGGAGCTGTCTCCTGTGTTAACGCGCCTGTTCCAACTTTCTCTCTCTTCGGGAAGTGTGCCGGAGGCTTGGAGAAGAGCTAATGTGCAAGCGGTTCCCAAAAAAGGGGATCGGTCTGACCCGGCAAATTATCGGCCAATAGCTATCACCTCAGTACTTTGTAAGGTGATGGAACGGATTTTAAACAACCAACTGATCCATTACCTAGAAGATCACTGTCTAATTAATGATCGTCAGTACGGTTTTCGACCAAAACGGTCCACAGGTGATCTTCTAGCGTACGTAACACACCTCTGGGGTGAAGCTATCGACAAGCATGGAGAATCGTTGGCTGTCAGCCTCGATATCTCCAAGGCTTTCGACAGGGTCTGGCACAGAAGTCTTCTCTCCAAGCTACCGGCATATGGTCTGCCTGCTCAGCTATGCACCTGGATTGCCAGCTTCCTACACAAGCGTAGCCTTCGTGTTTTAGTAGATGGTTGCGCTTCACAATTCTATGTAGTGAATGCTGGGGTCCCCCAGGGATCTGTGCTATCTCCCACACTCTTTCTTTTGCATATCAATGATATGCTCTCCCTTGGGAACATACATTGCTATGCAGATGATAGTACAGTGCATGGTGGATACCACGGACGCGCAGTGGCTGGGCGGGCGGAAACTGAGGAGAGGCGGGAGAATCTTGTCATTGAACTCGATAGGACGTTAGATCTCATCGCCAAATGGGGCTCTGATAATCTTGTTGAGTTTAATGCCAAGAAAACACAGGTATGCGCTCTCACGGCGAAAAAGTCAACATTTTCCCCTCTTCCCTCCCTCTGTGGTACTCCGCTGGTGATGCAAAGCAAAATCGCCATGCTGGGGATTGACGTTCGCTGCGACCTTAGTCCAAGGGATTACATCGAGGCTGTTATAAAAACAGCTTCACGGAAACTCGGAGTTCTGAACAAGGTGCGGCGCTTTTTCACGCCACAACAACTGTGCCTGCTGTACAAAACACAGGTACGGTCTTGCGTGGAATATTGCTCGCACCTTTGGGATGGCTCCGCTAAGTACCTACTTGAAGCCTTGGACCGGTTGCAGCGACGTGCCGTACGCATTATTGGCGACGTAAAGGTCACAAACACCCTTGAACCTTTACAATTGCGTCGTGAGATAGCAGCACTGAGCGCTTTCTATCGACTGTATCACGGCGAGTGCTCTGAGGAATTATTCTCTCTAATTCCTGCTTCCCCCTTCCTTCTTAAGTCCACGCGGGCTGGTTCTCGATGTCACCGCCTAACTGTGACATCAATTCCATCGCGAACAAAGAAATTTGGCAACTCCTTTCTTTGTCGCACTTCCAAAAAATGGAATTCCTTACCAGCTCACGTATTCCCCTCCTCTTACAACCCGGGTTCCTTCAAACGAGGCGTGAAGAGGCATCTTGCGGGCCGGCAAGGCGAAGGCGGCTAGTGCAGAACGTTTTTCCCGTCTGTACTGGCCGTCGTCGCGTTTGGACTCTACTACCACTTACCATCAGGTGGAGTAGAGTCATTTGCCCTCCCGGCGATATAAAAAAAAAAAAAAAATCTCGTGCTTGACGGTGAAGGAAAACGTCGTGAGGAAACCTGCATGGGTCTAATTTCACTGAAATTCTGCCACATGTGTATTCTACCAACCCGCATTGGAGCAGCGTGGTGAAATAAGCTCCAAACCTTCTCTTCAAAAGGGAGAGGAGGCCTTAGCCCAGCAGTGGGACATTCACAGGCTGTTACTTATATATAATGTAACTGTTTTATATAGACAATTAATTAATATATTAAAGCCTTAAATATATACAAATAAAAATTAAAAGAACTACTGTACAAATCATAAGAGTAGGTTTAATATAAATAATATTGACACATTTATAGTAGTCATGAAGTCATACTACATAAATAGAGCAGCTCAATCAGCAGCTAATGAAGAGATCTGTTATTTTAAATAAATCCAGAATATTCTAGAACTTTCTGAAACGTTCGAGACAGCATTAGCGGTTAATTGGTACGCAGTGTCTTGCTATTTAAAGCTGTTAAATATTTAAAATCAATTAATATACAATTGCGTTATGTATGTGATATCTTTATATATATATCATTTGTTTGTTGTTTGTATGTGACTGAACCGTTTCGATTGGATCGATTTTTTTTAAGAATAGTAGCCATCCGATTAAGCGTACAGCAATTTAGAATTAGCGAGTGTGAGGATCGAACCTGCGACTTTTACATCATTGGGCGGCTCGTAAATTATTGCGCTATCGAAGATTAAGTGGTTGGTTTAGATCTGAACCGATAGGTGCCGCTGTTATCGGGTTTAAAGATTTTTATCAAAAAAATATTCTTATTTTCTTTCCAATTTTTAATAAATATATTATTTTTAAATTTTTTTATGTGTTCGTTTATTTAGTAATTATATTAATTATATATGTAAGTGGAATGAGAAACAGTGATGAACATAGAGAAGTAAAGAAAAACTTTTAATATCAACTCTTGTATCAATCTCCTCGGGCAACGTGTTCGCTTCTATAATAAAATCTCGTAAATACTACAGCTACTACAAAAAAGCTTTGCTGATTACTAAATAAAATATTATATAAACGATAAAAAGGCGTGAAATCATTATTCGTTGATTAACAGAATATATAATGATTTAATTGTATTTAATTTAAAAAAATACCACAATCGAATCGAAGCGTGATCGTTGCCGTTTATCCGTTTTCCTATTATTTTATTTTATTATCAACTATTGGTATAAAAGTTAACAATTAAGTTAGGTTTTTCGGTATACGTTAATATCGGTTCGGTTCCGATCCGAATGAATATAGAATAGTCAAAGTTGGATTGGAATTGAATCGGTAACCTGTCGTAATCGTTATATTTTAGTAGAATTGGCCCTTTTTTTTCCGTTGGAAAAACGCATTACGCGTTTCCCTCACGTCCAAGTGTGCAAGGCGCCGAGTGCGCCCCGAACATCGGAATACCCACTAAAAAACTAGCGGTACCCTTTCGGTCTTAACGAGGAGCGCCACGGGATCGCTCGTGAGAAGTAGAATTGGTCTCCTGAACCGGTTGAATCTATAAATTTTGTTTCATCTCGTTAAATGCTGACTCAAAGGTGTATAAGGGCCCGAATAAGGCATAACTTTATTTAAAAATATAGGTAAAAAAATAGCCCAACTCACTTACCCCCAACTGGCGCCGCGAAGCAAGAAGCCACTCCGACAGCGCAAGCAGCTGCTAACATTTCGGTGGTACGAGATTCGTTACTGTAGATACCTTGGAAGGTGGTCACCAGTTTTGACAATAATGTAGCTACCATCGATGCTATGTGAACCGATGGTCCCTGGAAAAGTATAAATACATACTAAATATATATAAATATTATTATATAAATAATAGTTACACATGTAGAACGAAATATAATTATTACTAGCTGGCCCGGCAGACGTTTTCCTGTCAAAATTTTGAAGAAGTTTTTTAGTTAAGTCAGTTATCCTTTTATGTATATAGGATTAAAATGATTCACATAGTTGAAGTTGAGGAGCAACCAAAACTGGTCTCCTTATCCTGAAGACTATATATTAATATTAAATGTGGTTAACAATATTATCGTATGTACCTCTTTACCCAGTGGGAGACCAGATCCAAGGGTAGCGGTGAGTCCAATAACTTTTGAGATCATAGCCCTGAATGTGAGGTACTCCTTGAGGTGGACTCCTCTTAATATAGTCTTCATTTCTGGTATACCAGAACCTTTAAATAAAACATGAAAACATAAACTAATACTGTCATTTATCGTACCCATTTTTTAAAACTATTAATGCTATTTTCAATCAAGATACAGACATAATATGAATTGATTTTAAAATTTTACTATTTAATTCAATTTTTTTTGTTAAAGTATTATACTGTTACGTATGTTTCAAAAACTGTGTTTTACAAGGATCTACTGTTGGACCCATTATTCTCAAGCTTTACATTTTTTTATAGAATAGGTAGGATGACCCCTGGGCATTGTAAGAAATACAACCTCAAAGCCTCCAACCTTGGGCACTAAGATGTTACGTTCGTTGTGCCTGTAATTACACTGGCTCACTCACCCTTCAAACCGGAACGCAACAGTACCAAGTACTTTTGATTTACGGTAGAATATCTGATAAGTAGGTAATAATAATAATAATTATAATATCCTGGGACATTTTTCACACACGGCCATCTGATCCCAAATTAAGCTCGTACAATGGAAACCAGACAACTGATATACTACATATACTACTTTTCTTTTGTAAATCCATACTTATATAGATAATTACACCCAGACTCAGGACAAACAGACATGTTCATGCACACAAATGTCTGTCCTGGGTGGGAATCGAACCCACAACCTTCGGCGAGCTTACCCAAAGCCTTATCACCAAATGCGAAACATAAGTTTAAACGTAACAATATACGTTTAACATTGTTTATATTTAGATATAAAAGTATATTGAAGTAGAGCTGTGAAATGTAAAAATATTAAATAAGGACATACCGATACTCTGGGCGGCAACAATGTGGACAAATCCAGCTGCGAACAGGATGAGGCACACGGGTAACGAGACCCACGCTACGTATTGACTAAATGTTGACGTCGCTAAATCTTTATACATCCACATGCGAGCTGAAAACATTAATACCACAAAGAATGTAGTTGAAATTGTTTATTACCCAAAAGTCACATAAATTAAAGTTTCTACAAATGTAAAATTATTAATAATCTTCATTTTGAAAGTTCACGGTTTATATTAAGGTAATTATTTACCTGATTATCCTGAAGAAAGCATGAAAGAAGGTAACATTTTAATCATAAAATTGAATACGGGAAAGATTTTTATTATATTTTTCAACATGCCACTTCTATATTTATATGGTTTTATTAAATACTACAATACACAACATAAATAAAGTCCAATTTAATAGAAGTAGTTACTTAGTTACAATTTTTTTATATGATCATGTACATTGATTGGCCAGAATTTTATCAAACCATTCTAAGAATAGTGATTGTCTTACCGTTATTACAAACTGCAATGCCCTTGTCCATGGCGAAATTGAGAACAGCCATGATGATACCCAGCAACGCTAGGAACACCCAGTCTTCACCGAGTTTCGCGAACGTGTGCCTCCAAACGTATCCTAACAAACTTCATGTCATTGATTATTTACCATTAAGATTTTGACCGGGAATACATTCTCTATCGATTAAACAAGTCAAGAAAGAAGGTTATTAAAACAAAATGGATATAATTAGAATCGTTTAAAAAGTATAAAATATTGAAATATTTGATATGTTGTTGCTTCTAACTTATTATATTTAAAATAGAGATAGAGGGTCAGAGAGATATATATAACTGCGTTGGTTATAACACTGCAGATAAAAAGTACTGGATTTCTCAGTTAAGAAGTTCTCAATAGTAGCTTGTAGTTTGGATGTTATTGTTTTTATATCAATATTTATATTAGTACTGTGTAATGTTAACTTTACTACCAATAATTTAAATTAATGCCGCTTCTTGTTAAGTCTCCAAGAACGTAGTTTTATTAGATGTTGGTAATGTTAACACTCCTGTGCCTCTCGTTCGCTTTTTTTATATATAATATGTATAGTTGGTTAATCTCCCTTGAGAATAATGGTATTCGTGGCTGATATCGTACAGGAGAACTTCATAATCCTCATTAAAGTATGAATTGATTGTAATTTCATACAACATATCTTTACTGGCTCACCTATTACTTTGAAGAATTTCCCCCTGGGTCGATGCTTGCCCGTCGCCTCGAGTTCCTTCTGCCGAAGTTTGTCATCTTTCCGTCTTCTTTTCCGAAGCCTTCTGAGTCTTCTCGCTTCTTCTCTGGCCGCTTCACTTAGGTCGCGTTGGTAGCGACCATACATCTAAAACAATATTGAGATAAATAAAACAAAAAAAAAAAGTTTTCACGTAATAGTCAATTATTTTGATCGAAATCGAATTCTCTTCAAATTATTATCAAAGTAACAGGTCCAGGCCAGGCCCACTCCTGGGCTAAGTCCTTTTGATGAGATAACTATACATCAAGCATATCATCTGACATATGAAGGTTTCCTGGCAAAACTTCCTCACCAACGTGCAAGTGATTAATTATAAAATGAAGCACATGAAAATTCTGTGTTACATGTGCGGATTTGAACCCACAATTTTCGGTCAAAATTTCTTTTTCTAACTGAACCATCACGGCACTTATTAATCAAGAAATTGAGTTCCAATTATTATTAATCACTTCCTGTATAATTAACTCTAATATAAGAGTGTATGACTATAATACCACAACACGCTTTCCTCTTTCTATTATCTCTTCGTGATCCATACTATCATTAATTAATTAGTTTTATTCTTAATTATTATAAATTATTTTACTATGTTTTAATTACTAGATTATTCAATCAAATGAAAAGGTGTAAATAAGGAACTAGGGTCAGTAACAATTTCATCTTCTAACTGAAGTTAATTTCGAAACTGCGGCTGAAATCTAAGCTAACCTTGAATCCAGACTGTTTGCTATAGATACGAAACAGATAATCGCAAGTGTGTTTACGAAAGATAAATGATTGCTACTTAAGCAAGTAATACTAAGACCATGAAATGATAATTAAAACTAAAGTAGGGTATAGACAATTAATACGCTAACTTAAATACTTTTTTTGGGTTACGTACATAAATACGATTTAAAGGATGGTTATTACATTTATATTATTTCATATTAGTCTATTGTAATATTAAGCTCAGTGACGCTTGGCAAAATTTAAGTCTCTAATAATCGTGTTTAAAACTTGAATAAAATAACATTTCAGATTTGATAGATTCTAAGAAACAATTTATTAATTATTCAATTTTTGGCCCGTATTATATGTATTTTAATTAGATAGATATATAGCTTTTAATGTGTGTGTTAAATATTAATGTGATGTTTTTTAGGTCTGTAGTAAGGTACGTAATCTTATTAGACCAGTTTTAGAATCACCACACGATCACGCCTAACCCAAAAGTCGATATAGGTACAGACCTAATTCTTGCGATTTTTTTAAATTCCACGCGATATTCTTTATTTGTTTTATGATAGTCTAATTATAATAATTCGTTTTTACGGTACAATAACTTAAATTTAGTTATATTATTTTAAATAAATATAATCGCTGTTCTACAACGGTCTTTAAGCATTTATATAAATATAGAAAAAAGCAAGTACGGTTGTTTTTTATTGTATAGGGTAGGTGAATGAAAGTGGGCCATCTGATGAGAAGTGTTCAATAATGCGCATAGACAGTTACATTGTAACAAATATTAACCATCCCTTACATCGTCAATGCCCCACCAATCTCATAAAGTGTGATTTTATTTCCTTTTTGCCTGTAGTTACACTGGCTCACTCACGCTCCAAACCGGAAGTCTAGTATTAAGTATTGCTGGTTGGCGGTAGAATATTTGATGAATGGGTAGTACTCAGTCGGGCTTGTACAAAGCCTTACAACCAAATAAACACAAAGAGGGTAATAGTGTTATTACAAGCCATAATTGTTACCAATAACAATATACAGACAAGGCTATTATATACAGGCAATTTTGGGGTGAGTTTCACCCACTTATCAAAAATTCTAATGCTAAACATAAATATTGTGTATAAGTAAATGAAAAATAAAGAGCTTTCATGTTTTATTAAGTCGGTAAGTATATATAATTTATATCCTAAATAAATAATTAATTAATTACTTATTCAATTTATAAGTAAGCGAAAACTGCAACGAGTCCATTCTCTCATTATGATTCACATTTCAAAAGTGGGCGCTTATCAGATTTATTATTTTAATTTATGATTATTTCTCTAAAAATGAGGCTATCGCCGGATATTATAACTGTTATAAATACATTTATCGCAAAATTTAAAGTATTAGTCAACTAGAACATTTCATTATATATATATATATATTTTTATAGAATAGGAAGGTGGACGAGTATATGAGCCACCTGATGGTAAGTGGTCACCAAACGCCCTTAGACATTGGCATTGTAAGAAATGTCAACCATCGCTTATAGCCAATGCGCCACCAACCTTGGGAACTAAGATTTTATGTCCCTTGTGCCTGTAATTACACTGGCTCACTCACCCTTCAAACCGGAACACAACAATATCAAGTATTGCTGTTTTGCGGTAGAATATCTGATGAGTGGGTGGTACCTACCCAGACGAGCTTGCTCAAAGCCCTACCACCAGTATAATAATATTATATATATAATATTATATATATATAATATATATCACTGCAAGTATCACTGAATGGAAGAAATCGCCAGGAAATTGCATGGGCTGGATGGAAAATTTGTCACATGTGTATCGACTAATCACCATTGTAGCAGCGTGGTGGAATAAGCGCCTAACCTCAAACAGGAGCCCTTAGCCCAGAAGTACTATATTTGTATACAGGCTGATATTTTAGCTTTTGTCATGTTTTCGTGTAAAAATTAAGTAATTTTTCTAGTCTATTTCACAGATTATTTTACATATTTATCGTTTCTATTGTTTAAACTAAAAAAATATGCAGTATTCATTTGTTACTTTTTTCTAAATGACCTAAACTAAATGTTTGATTAGTTACAGGGTTCTCCCCTGTTTGCCAGTTTTATAATATTTTTTTTCACAAGTAAATTGTCGATGGCCAGCAACTTATAAAACCGTATAGTAGTTTTGTCTCGCAACTAGGCGATGCCCCGCTTTCCTCTTGCGAAGAATTTCTACCGACTCTCGCCGCTTTCCTCATGGTGTTTTCCTTTATTGCTGACCACGAGAATAATAAAAATGAAGCTACATGAAAACCTCAATGCTGCGGATATGACCCTGGCCTGAAGACTGCTATCTAAATCATTGAAAGATAGCCGGGTTATATTGAATTCTTAACCCCTAAAATCCGACGTGGATATGTGGTTTTATTATTATTGACAAGTATCGTATGAGGGCACGGGTAACAACCCGTGAGGGTACATCTGGTTTTTAATGAATATTTTGGCACGCTAGATTTTTTAGCGAAATTAAAAAAGGGACGAAAGAGTGAGCTCACGAGTTCCACCACTGGGCCATCAAGGGCTTATTACTTTATACTCCAATTGACATTTCTTCGGATCGCATACCATGCATATAGGTACGCTCACTATAAACAGGAACTACTGTGTGTTCGGTGGTTCTTTGTACTGGAATCTTTATTTTTAATAGAGTATATTTGCTTCGAATGACGCATCTCAATAACGCCTCATCAATACTTCTATTATCCGTAAGATAACATAATAATCCCTAAGATATCATAATAACATTAAAATTTAAATAAAGACAAAATAGCTCTAAACAGTAAAAATCTACATTGTATAGCTACCTAATAATATTAATTTTAATATAAGCATCGTCGGGTCGGATTTCAAACCAATCGGACCTGTGAAAGTTGGTAAAACTTTAAGTTGTTAAAACTTTGGTCCTTTTGTCAAATAGCATGCGATCGTCTAAGGCCTGAACGGATCTTCATAATTTATATTTAATGACCATCGAGATCACATCAGGTTTCCAACAGAAAATACAACATCATAATCGGTCCAGGCGTTTGGGAGCCACGATGCCACAGACAGACACACAGATACATATATACACCCCTCTTTTTATCGGGCGCAAGTTCAACACCCACAGGTAAAAATGACATGTCTATTCTAACGCCAGAACCACTCAGCGTCACATTAAAATATATAGGAGCGTATTTTTATTATTACAAATGCTAGTCTGATAGGAGCCTAAGCGGCACAGTTTCAATGCTCTTCGAAGGTGTTAAATAAATTAACATTATCCAATGTCATTGGGTTCATGCACGAAAAGTTACAACTGTAAATATAACCTTTTTGATTTATTTAATTCATTATTGTTATGCAATGTAGTAGATTTTTTTAGATAGAGTTAATTTTAATACGAATTTGTTACTAATATTATAAATTCGAAAGTAACCTTTTTTGAATATCACCAGATATCCTGTTAATATTTTATTTTCAGGCCGTAATTGAGCCACCTAATGGTATGGTTATCTATTGCCCATAGGCATTGAAACTGTTAGAAAAAGTAACCATCCCTTATATCATCAATGCATCACCAACCGTGGGAACGAGATATTATATTATGGATATTATATTATGGGGGTGTAATTATCTATATAAGTATGTATTTACAAAAGAAAAATGGTATATGTAGTATATCAGTTGTCTGGTTTCCATAGAACAAGCTCTGCTTAATTTGGGATCAGATGGCCGTGTGTGACTAACGACCCAGGATATTATTATTATTATATTATGCCTGTAGTTATACTGACTTCCTAATCCTTGAAACCGGAATACAACAAGACTTAATTTGGCGGTAGAATTGTGATAAATGGTCTATCCAGATGGGCTTGCACAAAAGCCTACCAATCAATGTACCTGTACAAAAATATAGGCTAATATATAAATTTCGGGATATGGGATACATTTAAAGTATTTTCATTCCGATATTTGTTTGAACTTCATTTGAACATTTCAATATGAAATTAATTCAAGGTTATTGTAAATTGCATGTCGTAAACGTAAAAGACGCTCTTTGTTTTGAATAACTATAGCTCATCCGCTAATAGTGAAACGTTAAGATTGTCCTATTATAATTTAAATATTTCACCTTATGTATAATCACGACTCTCGGAGAGCATTATAATAATATTCTAGCATATACCGACGACTTTGTAAGGAATTTAAAGGTTACCGTCCTATCAGAATAGGTGTGAGGAAATAGTACACTTGTGGTGCGTGATTTTTTTTTTATAGAATAGGAAGGCGGACGAGCATATGGGCCACCTGATGGTAAGTGGTCACCAACGCTCTAAGACATTGGCATTGTAAGAAATGTCAGCCATCGCTTACATATCCAATGCGCCACCAACCTTGGGAACTAAGATTTTATGTCCCTTGTGCCTGTAATTACACTGGCTCACTCACCCTTCAAACCGGAACACAACAATATCAAGTATTGCTGTTTTGCGGTAGAATATCTGATGAGTGGGTGGTACCTACCCAGACGAGCTTGCACAAAGCCCTACCACCAGTATTATAATGTACAGTAACAGTACAGTAACAGCCTGTTAATGTCCCACTGCTGGGCTAACGCCTCCTCTACCTTTTGAGGAGAAGGTTTGAAGCTTATTCCACCACGCTGCTCCAATGCGGATTGATATAATACACACGTGGCAGAATTTCTATGTAATTAGACACATGCCGGTTTCCTCACGATGTTTTCCTTCACCGTCAAGCACAAGATGAATTATAAACACAAATTAAGCACATAAACATTCAGTGGTGCATGCCCGGATTTGAACCCACGATTATCGGTTAAGATTCACGCGGTCTTAACACTAGGGCCATCTCGGCTTCGGTATTATAATGTACCTCAGGGTAAATTGGATAGCTTTAAAGTTGACTAGCTACTCGCGACTTATATTGGACAATGCGCAAACACAGATGCCATGGAGACAGGAAAGAGTTTAGTTCAGGAACAACGGCTTTACGTGCTTTCTGAGGTACGGCGATGTATGCATTGACAATTTCCAGACCCGGGCTGCTAATAAGAATTTCTCGACTGTTAAATCCAATAACTTTTTAATGGTTCGACCCGGTGTTTTTACTACTCGAAATCTGGAACCTAGGCCACTACGCTAATGGGACAGACTATATATGTATAACTATACATTTCTCTTAAGTAGTTTTCAATTATTTCATACGCTCCTCGCTAACAAAAGTTTTCAAATAAATTGCGTTAATTGGCTTTAATTGCGTCATTAGTTTGTTAACAAGATATTTGCTTTTAAGGCAATGTGTGGCGAGAACGTAAAAGTAATACTAGATTAGCTCACAGATTAAGATGTTTCGTTCACCTTGGGAAACGTAAGACAGACAAATATTTGATTTTACAATATTAACAGAGTAGTCAAACAACAGATAAGATATTAGATTTTGGATTAGACGTTTGCTCTTATTTTGAGTAATTCAAATATTTGTAAGAACAGCGCGAGGTCATTTATCAAGATACTAAACACTCGCTATTTATACAAATGCAGCTGTTATGCACTTGTTTCGCTAAGCTTTTTTACTTGCTCAAATATACCATGTAAATACTAAGCAAAGGCTTTCTCTCCTATGAAGGGGATTTTTGTGGAACCTCTACTAATCTCGCTCTTTTGCCTCAGAACATTTTAGCATGGCGCGATCTTATATGGCGAAAAAAATCTTTCTCTAACTCCGTATACGCTTATAATAATACAATAATAATGGCAAAAAATCACGAACATATACCATAATGCAAAATTGTAAGTTAGTACATTCGATTTAAATATACTATAAAATGAGAGATTCCATTGAATATAATAATGTATTCTTCAGCAATATCAATGGGTATAAATACAATGCACAAAACATATTATAGTACAAAAGTGTATGCACAAATATAGGTGCACTCTCTTTTCCTTTACTCTCATAATCCATTGGGACGGCAAAACCAATAACTTTTTATTCTGTCCCCGGTTTTGAACCTCGCGACCTTCAGCCTTACATCTAGCCACGAGACGAACGAGGCAGTCAGTAAATTGTGTAAATTATTAAATAAATTATCAAAGATTATACATACTATAAAATTATCTTAATAGCTTGAATACTTGGTCACGTAAGTCAATTTATAATACCTTAAGATACAGCTTCAACGTCCTCGACAAGAGCGTGTGTTTCCGCTGCATCTAATCACAATTCTGTTAACGCCACTATTTTAATTCGATACGATTTTCAATTTACCTTATTGATTTTATCTATTGTATTCATATCGGTGTGAATAATATATGTATAATTCAATCGTTGATGCGAAATCGATATGCAATACCGATGCAGGAAAATCTATAGACCCTGTCGAATTCAACGGATATGACAGAAGGACATTCGATTTATGAAAGGTTGCACTTGGAATGAATTTTAAAACGTTTTTGGATAATGCATATTATAATTTTACTCTCGAGTTCGCTGGCGTCTGAATTCAGAATTACTAAGAAGGATTTATATATTCAAACTTTTATCTTCTTTATCACCTTAGGGGTTACATTTTCAATAAAACTAGGTGGTACGGCCTTGTACAAGCCCGTCTGGGTAGGTACCACCCACTCATCAGATGTTCAACAGCCAAACAGCAATAATTAGTATTGTTGCGTGCCGGTTTGAAGGATCAGTGAGCCAGTGTAACTACAGGCACAAGGGACATAAGATGTTATGTCGTTCCCAAGGTTGGTGGCGCATTGGCGATGTAAGGAATAGTTAATACTTCTTACATACAACCTATGGGCGGTGGTGACCACTTAACCAAATACCTATAATAAACAAATTAAAGGATATTTGTAAGAGTCTTAATTTAATTTAATGGAAATATGTATAGTAAGTAATGGAGGCATATATAGGCTGTTTTTTTGTTAATGTTTTGTAAATAAATATATGTAATGTAATATAGGTGCATTAATTAAAATAAAATA
Source organism: Nymphalis io (assembly GCF_905147045.1). Lineage (NCBI taxonomy): Eukaryota > Metazoa > Arthropoda > Insecta > Lepidoptera > Nymphalidae > Nymphalis > Nymphalis io. Next base: position 9,242,849 of record NC_065911.1, read on the forward strand.
TATAATCTGAATACATTGTTTGGCGTGTTTCTTTTGGAAAAACATGTTACTTAAAGTAGATAGAACGCGTTGGAGACAGATAAATTATAACCCGTGCCAAAAGATTAGCATTGTAGGAAATAATCAAACACGATGCCAATCCTGCATCATGTCCCATCAAGTCCTGCATGAAAAACCTGCATGTACTTATGTCAATTTACGTTATAAAATAAGTTGCAAGTTCCTTTGTTATGCTGTAGAATCCCCGTGCTGCACGTGGAAAAGTAATCTCACCTCCCCCCCCCCCCCAAACAAAATTAACTAATCTAACTTATTCATATTAAGCATTCTTTATCTAATAGGAACTGTATAATACAAAAATAAAAGTATTTATAAGTAGTTAAGTGAAATAATGTTTTACTTCACCGAAATAATTATTAATCAAGGGAATTAGTAAATCGCTTAAGGATTTTTTATCTTTACTCCTTCCATTGGAATAGTTTACCATAACAATATACATATATTATTAATTTATTGTTTTTGATAAGACAAACAAAGGTTACAAAACCTTAAAACTAACCGGATGGTAACCTCTAAATTAGTCGATGCGGAATCAATTAGCGGTTTTCCTAATTAAAGTCACGTAGATGTCATGACCACACATGCAAATCAAGATACAATTTTCCTTGCTTACTATTCGAGACGTACTAACTGCCACTTTGCACTAATCGAATTCATTACAGCTCAGATTGGCCTCACAGTCTACAAAGCCCTGCCGCCATAGCCAATCCGCCACGAACCTTGGGAACTGAGATGTTACGTCCCTTGTGTCTGTGGTTACCCTGGCTCATTCACTCTTTAAACCGGAACACAACAATTCTAAGCATTGCTATTTGACAGTAGCATATCACGGGCTTGCACAAAGCCCTACCACCAAGTAAACGATGCTTATTTATATTATCTGAGTAATTCCGAATATATTTTTATATAAGTTACAATCATACTTTTTTCTTTTTTTTTAATCGCTGGAAAAACGCGTTACGCGTTTCCCCCATGGAATAGAGGAGGGGTATGTGGGGCTCGCCGGTGTCCAAGGCGCCAATTGCGTCTAAAAAACCAGCGGTATCCTTTTTGTCTTAATGAGGAGCGCCACGGGATCGCTTTCTCATGCTACCGTGACGGGACTTACAATCAATACCTTGCATTATATTATATATAGTATCAATTCCTCGTTTGCGTCAAGAAAATGTGGGATTTGGTATTTTTCAAATGATGTTGCGATCGGCATGTAAATTATATGCTATGATATAATTTGTAAGTCACGATTTGTTTGTTCTTGTACTTAATATTCAAGCAGAGGTGACGACATCACGTTCGTTAGAGATCACTTGATCATGTTATAATAATAATATCCTGGGACTTTATTCACACACGGCCATCTGATCCCAAATTAAGCAGAGCTTGTGCCATGGAAACCAGACAACTAATATATTACATATACTACTTTTCTTTTTGTAAATACATACTTATATAGATAATTACACCCAGACTCAGGACAAACAGACATGTTCATGCACACAAATGTCTGTCCTGGGTGGGAATCGAACCCACAACCTTCGGCGTGAAAAGCAGGTATCTACCAACCACGCCAAACGGCTCAATGTTGTTAATGTTACAATATTAGTAGTATAAGCAAGGATCATCTGATGGTAAGTGGTCACCACCGCCAATAGACATTGGTGCCGTAAACATTAACCATTCCTTACGTCACCAATGCAAGATTAACCTTGGGAACCAAAATGTTATGATCCTTGTGCAAGTTACAATGGCTCACTCACCCTTCCGACCGGAATATAACAATACTAAGTGTTTGGCAGTAGAATTTGTCTTGAGTGGTACCTAACCACTGCTTGCACAAAGCCTTCCAACAAAGTAAATATTATTTGACAAACAACGATGGTACAATTTATTCAAATACGAGAAGATAAATAAAAATGCATAAACTACCTGATTTAAGATCTTTAAATATAAGACTTAAGCATCTGTTACTAAAGTGTGTTTGGTTTATCGACCTATTCATAAGATTAATGAAACTTAAAGCTAAACGAACTATAATTCTACCGATTAGACCTCATAAACTCAGTAGTTAGATACAAAATTGCACATATCAAAGCTGTTCATTTAAAAACTTTCAAACTTTTTTTAAAATATTTATTTCATATAAAAAAAATATATTGATTGGCAACAAAACTCAATTATGACTGTAAGTCAACTTCCTACACTACAGTACTATGTAACCGTATATATGTTGCAAAACCAGGATTTTTTTCAGTAAGACTATCAACAGTACAGTAACAGCCTGTGAATGTCCCACTGCTGGGCTAAGGCCTCCTCCCTTTTTGAGGAGAAGGTATGGAGCTTATTCCACCACGCTGCTCCAATGCGGGTTGGTGGAATACACATGTGGCAGAGTTTCAATGAAATTAGTCATATGCAAGTTTCCTCACGATGTTTTCCTTCACCGTATAGCACGAAATGAATTATAATCACAAATTAAGCACATGAAAATTCAGTGGTGCTTGCCCGGGTTTGAACCCACGATCATCGGTTAAGATTCACGCGTTGTCACCACTGGGCCATCTCGGTCGGATCGGGTGCTAGGCATATAAAAGTAGCCTATATCATTCCTTGATATTGTAGCTTGCTTCATATCAAATTTTAAGCCGGTTCAAGCGTGAAAGGGTAAAAGACAGCGGCATTTCGTATTTATAAGATTAGTATATAAGGTAAGGTAGGTATATGAATTTAGTTATTAAATAAACTTGTATAATCATTCTTCACGACTAGCGAGTATATAAACGGCACGTTCAAGACGTGTACTATCGTAAAAAAATTAACGCCATATTATTACGACAGCGTATTAATGTATTTGAAGATTTATCTCGTTGTAATTATTTTGTATCGAAAACATTTGATAGAAATTTTAAATTTGAACCCATTAATCTCAACTTACTTCATACTATGTATCGATTGTATGTAGTACATATTTATATATCAGTAGGTGAAAAAGCTTATTAATTTGATGTAGGTAAGCTTATAAAGTTGTGGGTCCCGAGACCCTGGGTTCATACCTTGGACCAGTCAATTTATTCTCAGTAGTCTGGTGGTTGTAAGTTGGCAATGGATACTGCCTTTGAAAGCGCCTGAAAATTTTCCGGTCGTTTCGGAATTGCCAACCCAACGGATTATATGTGTAAGGGAATATAAAGAGCACAAGTGTTTGCACATACTTGTGCACTATAATAGGTCCTGGCTAACTTTCAAGCAGTATCTACTCGGACCAACACTTATGGATTTAATTATTAAGAATAATTATGTATTATCGTTGTAAACTGTTGTATTTGTTATAGTTTTTTTTTATTGAATAGGAAGGCCGACGAGTATATGAGCCACCTGATGGTACGTGGTCACCAACGTCCATAGACATAGGCATTGTGAGAAATGTTAACCATCGCTTACATCACCAATGCGCCACCAACCTTGGGAACTAAGATGTTATGTCCCTTGTGCCTGTGATTACACTGGCTGAGTCACTCTTCAAACCGGAACACAACAATACCAATTACTGCTGTTTTGCGGTAGAATATCTGATGAGTGGGTGGTACCTACCCAGACGAGCTTGCACAATGCTTTACCACCAGTGGCCCATATATAGTAAACCCAGTAATTGTGTCACCGGATAACTCAAGGGAAACTCGTCTAAATTAAATCACACTCAAGTTTCAGAATCTCGTATCGTTTACCGTGTGAGCGACTTACGACAATTGCTTGAACAATTGTGAAATTTACCTCATCACGCCGTATATCCTTCCCTCCCACTGGATGCCAATGCTGTGAATTAACTAATGAGGGAACGAGACGGATCAGGTGTTAATGATCCCGACATCTAACGTATCTGCTCAATAGTCTACGCCACAGATTAAATAACATAACTTGAAGAATAAAAAAAGTTGATCGTGGGGAATTTAAAGAAACAGAAGACAAAGTGATTTATTATGCTTTATTATTTTTTTTGTAATTAGTTTAACAATAGCACGGCGTCTATATAATGGATTTAATGAAATTTAAAACAACCATGGTTCTAGGTATATGCATATTATAATTAAGAACGCAAAATAACTGTTCCGGATGAACACACTTCGTTACTCACTCATGAAATATTGATTACCGACTTACGTTAATACATTATTTTAATTTCAATTTGAGAAATTCTCTTTAGATTTTAAGTATATATATTTAGTTCACACAATAATGACCCTTAAGGTAATTGATTTATTCGTTAAATATCTTTATGAATGGTATGGTATATCATGATCGCACTATGATTTAATCAAAGGAGGTCGGGCCATTCTTTCATCCCAAACAAGGAAAAGATTCAATTAAACCACCTAAACTAAATTGTCATGCGTCAACAGGAAATAACGTCTTGTGGTCAGGAATTTAGACAATAACGTGCGTATGGTGAGTATGCGTTAATATTAATTTTCCCACTGCAACTTCTTCACTTTGACTTTTACCACTTCAAGGTCTAATGAAATATATGCATCATATTAACACATATTTTTCGTAACTGGGCTCTATCTATCATAAGGCCTTTTGGGTTCTGGTAAAATACCAACGGCTTATCACTTATACTAACACCAAAAAAGAATACATAGTATTATGTTCCGCATCAAAGTGTGAGTGACCACAATCTAATAACAGACACAAGGGATAACTTTGTAGCTCCCAAAGTTGGTGGTGTTATAAAAAAAAAAATCTCAAATAAATATTCCATGTCATTTTGCTAGAGCAATTTAGTTCATTGCTTATATACTGCTTATATACCTGTAAAAACGATAACATAACCAGCAATCTGAGTAGGTAATCCATATCTACTAACAATGCTTATATAATGTCTTCGTTTCCTTCCATCAATGATAAAATGTCAGCAGGCAGGTTATCCTTCAGATATTGCGTGATCCCCTTCATTACTGTCAAGTTCAAGAGGATCCACGTAACGGACAGGATTCATATCCTAGTGAGAACCTACAGTTATATTTACCTAAGCTGAAGCGACTGTTACAAGGTTAAAAAAAATTACCGAATTTAAACACAGGAAGTGTAATATGATTCAGCAAATAGGATTGCGGAAGTGATACGTCTTTACAGAAATGTACATATTCCTGCAGACTGTCCGTTGCAGAAATATAAAGAATGAAAATGCAAAAAATATTTGACATATAAATGTCAATTTATGTTCAATAATTATCAATTTTATATGTACTATTTAAATGAAGAATTAAAATGTAATAACTTGTAATTCAGTTAAAATAGTTTTAATTTATAATTTAAGTTAAATTATTTGCATGTCATAAATATAGTGACTAAACATGTATATTATGTTTAAAGCAAATAAATTGAATTGAATTGAAAACTTAAACATTAATAATTTTGTCTACGACTTACCAAAATAATTTCAATTTCCGAGAATTATCAAAACAACTTCCCCAAAAGGATGCTAAAGAAATAAGTTGTGGTTTACTTTAGGAAACCAATTCAGCATAGTTATCTCTGTTTGACCCTGTCTCGTCAGGTCTAATGCTCTTGACAGTGCACTGCACGCAACACCAGGCATTACCGCATTGAGGAAACTATAATGAGATGACCACGAAGATTCCTTGACTTTGCTCTTAAACTTGTCCTTTTGATTATATTTGAAATGTTTTTTTTTTATTAACATGTTTTATGATAGCATGATAAAGCAGTTTTATATTTAAGATATCGTTGCCTTATGAATACTTCCTTTATGTTTTGATGAACATGACAGCCATAATTGTATGATTTTTAAAATTTTGACGCATCTGTTACCTATTGGCTACGCTAGCTACCAAATTATTATGTATAAAAATATTTTTTAATTATCTTATATATTCTTCAACATCAGAATAAACGTCGTAAAACAATACATTTTCCCTGTATAGAATAAGATTTTGGCGTAATAATTTAAACGGAATAATAGTTTTTGTGAAAATTTGAAAAAATTGCATTAAATAATATAAATATGTTTCGATATTTAAGTATTTCGCTATATAATCTTTACAATAAATATGGTAAGACATTTAATCCGTTAACAGTTAATAATTTCCTGTTGCCAATATTTAAAGAAACAGTTGTCTAAGATCGAACACACCAATAATATCACTGCAGCAAAAAATGGTATTGCTTAATCGACAAGACCTTGGAAGATCGACTTAACTAGAATATAATGGATATATTTTGTAGAACGTATCACGCCAGGCTTACCACTTAGTTATATTGAGAGTTTTTATTCTAATAAGTAAAAAAAATTATATTCAATGTTTCTCTAATTTATTTGATTGAAATACTTGCACATAAGGTAGGTTTGTCGTACGATGTGTATGTGTGATATCGTCGAAGTAATGCGAGGAAATAGTTTTTTAGAATAGAGAAATAGGTGCTAGCATTTACCATCGGATACTCCACTACATAAATGGGAACCCATCCAATGAGAAACGGTGAAAGAGTTACAATAATTATAAATTCATCATGTGTTAAGAGATAACAATATGTTTACAAACTGATGTTAAGTGGTCACCAACACCCAGACATTGGCAATGTAAGAAGTAATAACCATTTTTCACATCGCCAATGCGCCACCAACTTTGAGAACGAAGATGTTATGTCCCTTGTGCTTAATTTAGAAGTCTACAATACAAAGGTATATTGTAATAGTACATAAATGAGTGCACCAACAGCGCTCTCTTTTTTCCGATCACGTTGTTTTCGAAACATGGGGGAGTTTGTGTTAATTTTTTAAACTGAACATTTCGGGACACCCCCGATTTGATTTCGGTATCTGCAAGGAAGTTAATCACTAGACTACGATACACTTAGGTTTTTTCAAACACTTAAAATAATATGAGACTAATAAAATATACAATTTAATATATATGAGTCTATTTAAGATAACTTGTCGAAGTAATATAACATAACCAGTTACGGAGTCATTAACACTAAATACTTCACCAATAAAAACTCAAATTATTTTAAGCGTCTAAGTGTTTTATTTTATAACAGATTTACATATATATTTAAAACTACTTCGTGAATAATACGAAAGGAATCGCCTATGACTTGTTTATATGCCTTTTTATTTGTTTATATCAACCAGCTGTTCTTTGCAACTATCAGAGTTTTTTTTTGTTTAGATTCCGTAATTTACTAAAGTAACAGCCTGCAAGTGACGCTTATTCAGTGTGGATTGATGAATACATATGCGACTGTTTTTCATAATACAAATGAAGATTTCCACACAATCCTTTCATTCATCGCTGAGCACGTGATGAATTTTAAACACAAATCACGCAATATATATTTGATCACCACTAGAACACCGTGGTTTTTACCGTTAAATCGTAATTTAATTGTCTATGTCATTATCATGTTTCCAGTATATGTTTATGTCAAATATCATTACAATCAGTTCTGCGGTTTTATCATGATGAGGTAACAAACAAACAGGCAAAGTTAATTTAGTATGGTGGTTAATAGTATATTTTACCAGACCTGACAGATGATATTGGCATATGCAATTTAATATAAGTTAATAGTGATTAATAATAAAAGTTTAGCATTATTTGTTGTATGCAGGCTGGCAAGTGAGCCACCTGATGGTATTTGGTCACCACCTCCCACAATAATTTTTTTTAAGGAAATTATTGGCACTGAAAGAAATATTGACCATACATCGCCATCGCGATGGGAATGGGATCGCCTTGGGAACTAAGATGTTATGTCACTTTTGCCTGTGGTTAAATTGACTCATTTACCTTTTTCAAATTGGAATACAACAACAGAAATCAATACTATTTTGCGATAGAATCAGTGGTGAGTAGGTGGTTCGTACCAAAAGTATAAATTAGAACATAATAAATAGATAAATAAGAAATTCAAAATTAAATGTAGTACTCCTGTTATTGGCAATACAGTAAACGATATTGTGTTGTGTTCCGTTGAGTTACACAATTCATTATACTATTTGTTGATATAATTGGATTAATTATATCTCAACAAATAGTACTTGTAGTTAGTTAAATAATCTTTTTTTTACAATAAAGGAGACAAGAGCGAAGTCTATCCAAGCCTATCTATCTTTTTTTTTATATATTTCCGGGAGGGCAAATGACTCCACTCCACCTAATGGTAAGTGGTAGTAGAGTCCAAACGCGAAGACGATCAGTACAGTCGGGAAAAACGTTCTCCACTAGCCGCCCCCGCCTAGCCGGCCCGCAACATGCCGTCTTCACGCCTCGTTTGAACGAACCCAGATTCCCCGGTATCTATGAGTGAAATCTATCTTTGCCTAGAAGTGAGAGAAGACTGACTGTTACTTTACTTTATGTTTATTAAATATTATAATTAATTTCAAATAATGTGACGATATCCGTTATGTGTTTACATATCTAGTTATTGTTTAATTGCATACGATACGAACAGTCTCGGTCACTATTTACTAGAACGTATATACTATCAACATACTTGATTGATAATTTATAATTCATTAAATATTAATTATTGCTAATTGTTTTAGAAGGGAGATGACATATAACCTGTATAAAAACATAATACTAACGATTTCTGAACATCTATATAATATAGATTATGGTTGGGAAACCTGCCTAAATAAAAGCACCTAAATGTCCTCCTGCTTCACAAAACACTAATACACGTGAGCTAGAATTTCATCTGACAGGTTTTCCTTTACAGTTACTGTGATCATAGGTTATTAAGCACAGAAAAACTCAGTAGGACCTGTCCAGATTTGAACCCGGAACTTCAGCTAAGATCCTTGTGAAGAAATTCTCAAACGTCACATTCATCAGGTTTTAGTTTTTTAAGCTAAGTAATGAATTATTCATAAAACTCGAGAACTATACAGTTTTAACGAATTATCTGCTTGTGATATCGATTTTTTTTATCACAATTAACAGCAATCACAAATAAGCCGAAGTCAAACACGGTTGAACATCACATGATCAATCAGAGCGTCGAATATTACAATTAGTACCATTAGAGCGAACATTACCGTCGATTTAACGCACTTCGGCTTTAATGGTTGAGCAAATAGTCAATCACGTGGCAGCTGGAAGTACTAAATGGAAAGATTAAAAAGCCTCCCTACTCTTTTATCTAGCTTTTTAAAGAATAATTTATTTTTTATTTAACATAGTAAAATAAGTATGAAAATAATATAACAGCTTATAAATGTCCTACTGCTGGGCCTAAGCCTTCATCTCTTCTTCATGATGGGTTTATCCGATGAAGAATTAGAGTTTGGTTTAGATCTTAATTCACCACACCGCTAAAATGCGGTTTCGTGGTTGTTTCAATATTTAATTTCGACACAGGCAGATTTCCTTACAATGATTTCACGACCGGACAGAAATTTTATTAATAAATACAAAATAATTATGACAAAGCAGTTTTCATATCACATAATTTATTAAATTGGAGTTATGTCGTATAAAATTTAAATTACTTAGATCGAATCCGACAGCTTTACAAGTTACATACTTTTCGGTGAGTTTTTATTTACATACAAAGCTAAGGTACATATGTATATATATAGGTCTAGTGGCTTGATGTAAGGCAGCAGACCCAGAGGTCCTTGGTTCAATTCCCAGCTCGGGCCAATAAAAAGTGATTGGGTTTTTCTGTCAGAAAATTCTCAGTAGCAGCGCGGAGTCTGAGTCGGATTATGAGAGTTAGAGAATCGAGAGTGCACCTGTGTTGGCGCACACACTTGTGCACTATAATATCTCCTGCGTAGTAGACTAATCTCTCTTGAGACTGGCCGCCGTGGCCGAAATCTGTCTAGAGGACATTGTTATTATTATATATGCATATATAATTTATAGGTAAATAAATTATGTAAATGAATTCTATAACTTTTACAGGTACTGTACCTTACCGCTTTATCAATCTCATTTAGTTTAACCAAAGGTTGCCTGGAACTCTCTTAGCAATCAGATAGCCTTATGTACATAGAATTAATTTTATAATTGTTTTTAACAATATTCTCTCTCTTCTTCACTCTTGTTAAACAGAATACTTCTATTTTATTTTTTATTCTCTTCAAATAAAGTATGATTCTATTGCTCGTAAATAGTTAATTAATTTTAAATAAGGCTTGAAGTTTAAAGTAAATATATAAAAATAAACTATATCTTGATTATAATTAAAATATAATTGTTACGAAATGAATTTATTCATAAAATATTTTACTTTATTTATTTTTTATTCTTAACTATATAATAGTACCTATTACGTTACTTTAACGTCTTTTTTTTTTTCATATAAAATTGTTAGGCGAACGAGTAAATGTGTTGTGGTCACCGCCAACAGAAATTGCCGCTGTAAGAAAGTTTAACCATTCCTTAAATCGCCAAGGTTAAGTTTATCTTTTAGGTTAACCTATATATGTATTTTATAGAAATAAACACTCTAGCTGGAATAGAGCCTTACTTTAATCAATAATATACAAAAAACAATAAACTATTAATTGGCTAAATAAATAAATTATTAGATGCATTTTAAGAGATTTTAATAAATTTAATTACAGATAAAACTTGTATGTTTTATTTGCAGATCCTGATTTCTAGGCTTACAAGGCACCGGCCTTGGACTCCCCCACCCACAGTAAAAAATAATATAATTTAACTCTATGCGCTTCGGAATGGAAAGCCTCAAATGTTAGGGGGGTTGGATCTCTACGTGCCAGGACTATTTATTTGCGACCAGTAGCTCAACGTGTCCCACCCCTTGCGTAGCCTTATGTTGTATAGTTTATAACCTATTTTACTCATAAAATATTTTTTTCAATCAGGATTGATAAATTCTTAGATTAGCGTTAAAATAAATTCTTTAGATTTATTTAGCTGTATGCATTTATTTGCATTTATAATAATGTCTCTACTCACCAAGGTCCCCAAATAGCTGTGTCCGATCTCCTCCTCCGACGTATCCCCGGAAACCAGGGTTTGCTTTTTTAATTTCATTTTTTCACTAAATATCGACACTTATTAATTTATATTTTTAAGAACTCGATTTTATTTGAAAAACATTTGTGTTTGCATTAGGGATGCGCTTGTCGTGGTTTCTAAATAATTTATCGATGTCGAAAAATTTCACAGTTTTTTAAACTTTCTAAATTAAAAAAAAAAAAATTATTATTTATTAAATTTTATTTTGTAATAAATTTTATATAAAATTTACGTAAAATATAATTACTAAATATTGTAAAGCAAACACTGACTGCTACGATAATTATATCGCACCAAAAGCATCAACACTACACTTTAAATTTGGAATTACACTTTTTTCGTTTTTTTTTTATACGAAACTCCCGAGCCTACGATCTCGGAGTGTCGGTTCAGGTAGACTGACCCATCATAAGCATTTCCACTCCCGCGCAAATGCACTGAAAAACTGAAGCTTAAGACGCGTCTACACAAGAGGAAATAGTTCACACACGGTCATTACGTATTTAACATAATAATCTGTAACTTGAACCTTGTATTTTAACATAATCCTGTACAATAAGTACATAGGAAAAGATGGGATAACTTTATTACTTATCATTAGATTATTATTTATTTAATAATCCAACAGTTACATACATACCTTATTATATTATGTATTATATGACATGTAACTAAAACGGAAATAGGGTTACACGATTAGTTTAAAAATATATAAGAACTAACTAGATGATAAGTAAAGTAAAACTATTATGAGATGAGATTCTAATGTATGAGTCTGTGAGTGCGTATTATTGTACACTTTATTGATTATATAAATATGCCATTAAATATAATGTAAGCAATTATAAAACAAACGTCTAAACTAGACAGAGAATGGATTTTATATGTATGTCTCTTCTAATGGTATTTGGCGGGTTGGCGTGGTTGGTAGATTGCCTTTCACGTCGAAGGTTGTGGATTCGATTCTCACCCAGGACATACATTTATGCGCATGAACATGTCTGTTTGCCCTGTGTCTGGGTGTAATTATCTATATAAGTATGTATTTACAAAAGAAAAGTAGTATATTAGTATATCAGTTGTCTGGTTTCTATAGAGAGATATACGAGCTCTGCTTAGTTTGCGATCAGATGGCCACGTGTATTCACACGTCCGAGTTTAATTAAATATATCCTAACACATTCGTGTTAGGATATTATTATATATATTATTAATGGTACATAGTTGCCGAGTTAATTTTATAATACATATGAGATTATGTGACAATAGAACGGGAACAAACTCGGGCAAGCGCCACTGATTATTCAAGTGCTTAATATGTGTTTATAATTCATCTCGTGCTCGGCGGCGAAATAAACATGTTCATCCGCCAATTGGTTCAACGTGGTGGAGAACTCCTTCTCCTCGAACGGAGTGGGGCTTCAGTCCAGCACTGGGATATTATTTGGGCTGTTACTTTTACTACTTTTAGATCAAATATGTTGTTTTTAAAATTAATTTTTTGAGAATTATGATGTAACGTTGACGTGTGACGATCAAATGAAACGGTCTTGACGTAAATATTTATAAATTAATTCTAGTGTACTATTATATGTAATTAGTATTGAACTTAGTTTACACATTTATTTCCTTAAAATTATATTTTTTATATATCATACATATATAATATATATAATGAATTTTATTATGTTATTATAATATATTTAAGCAGTATGTTCTAAACTTTACGTCTTGTTAACTGGAATTATTGCCTCATCATATTATATGAGTGTTTGTATTTCTCTTTAACGCGTCCTCCACTATCGATAACTATAATGTTAATCGACATTCCCAACACTAATTGCGCGATAATTACTGGGGCCCGAATATTTTCACGTGATATTCGATATTTCTATACGCTGATTCTTTATACCAATTAAATAATAATTAAGCATTTGTAAATTGCAATATTAAAAAGTTTGAGTCATGTCCTAGTTATCATGTCCTATCACCAATCATGTCCTAGTTAACCAAAGCCGTCACAAAATCAAGCGCTCCAGTCGCTAGTCATATCAGCTCCTAAACAGCTTCTTTCGCTCTTGTTTTAGGGAGTGTTAGGTGTTAGATATAAAAAGTAGCCTGGGGTTCAAGCATATCTCATACCAAAATTGGTTCAGTGGATGGGCTGAAAGAGGTACTTTCGATATTTATATGGATTAAGAGCGCAATATTTAACCATCACTTACCAATCTCACTCTCACTCTCGCTCGCCAATGCACCACCAACCTTGGGAACTAAGATGTTATGTCCTTGTGCCTGTAATTACACTGGCTCACTCACCCTTCACACCGGAACAAAACAATACCAAGTACTGCTTTTTTGCGGTTGAATATCTAATAAGTGGGTGGTACTTACCCAGACGGGCTTGCACAAAGCCCTACCACCAGTGATTTTTTAATGTAAACGTTTCCTTTCATAATTAAAAGTAAAATAATGGATAAATGAATGGGTCACATCCACAAATTCATGTTGTAAAAATAAGTACAATGCGCACGCGATCAGACAGGGATGCGACCTTTTGGAACTGAGACGCGCTGTTCGCCCGGTCGTACACAGTAACGTCAGCAATCTCGCGTCGATGACTCGCGTGACGCTGTCACTTGTTTGTTAGTGCGGATATTTACTTGTTATTTGGTACTGCTGCTATATTTAGGGACTGTTGTTCGATAATTTTACTTATTACTATACTTTTTGCTATTTAATTAATAATAAGTAGAAGATAACATTTTGAAATTTTAATCTCAAGAAGTAATGCCTACAGTTGAACCTACACTCATAATCTTCTAAAATCTCATTACCCTTTTGGCACAGAGGCGGGTACCTAATTATTGTTCAGAAATTGGTTGCTAATGCTCCTTTTCTCGATCTCCATCAATCGATATACTTTGACAAGTCCAGTTCTCATAACGTACATATTGTACGCTCCAAAAGATAAACAATCACATCTTCATTTACTCTAAAAATTTGAGGTAATAATAATCAAAAAACAATGCCCATACTTCATAATTTGCTCAATCAAAACGGCAAATTATAACAAGCACGTATAAGGTCAGATAAACTTATCTCTAAACAGTGATATGGAGTATATATTACAAAGATTACAATTGTCCGAGTTTAATTAAATATATCCAAAGTGTATTCCTTTAATTTATTGTTTTATTACGTAATATCTTATCAATATAATTGTTTAAGTCTTGCATTACAGTGACTTGTTATTTTTTCTTAACAATCATTTTAAGAGATCTTGGTTATATACCCAGGATATGGGAAAACGGGTTATGTGAGATTCTTTCCTTGTTAAAAACCCCGCGATGGCAGCCCTCGACATTGATCGGAGAGGCTGCGAGATAGTTTCAGCATAGATATGCAATGATTCCGTGCCGTGATCAACTCGTGGCTCGGCGACCTTTGTTCACAGGGCAACAATAATCGCGCACACCTCGCTAGTTCTCAATTTTTTCATAATGTTTATGGTCGAATTTCAACCGTGATAAAAAAATAAATATTAATGTTTAATTTATTTTATTAGTATGTATTAGTACCGATAGACTTTTCAAGATTGCGAAGTTGCTTCTCCGTTTATGGATCAAATATAAATCTCAAAACTATTCTTTACAAGATTTTATAGATGAAAAAAAAATAATAAAGTTAGTATTCGTTGATTTCTATGCAGGATATATCATTGTATGCAATTTAATTATATATACGTTATTTTTTTGTCTATCATTCTTATATACAAACTATAGAATATTTATCATCTAATAAATAGACAGCTAACAAGTACATTTTAATGTAATATATAAACATAGTGATATTTAGAGGATAGCCGTGGTCCCTTACCACATTATCATATAGGTTGTTTCCACATACATACATACAGGCAAGTATATAAATGCATAATAAACATTTCAAAACGAAACATTAAAATTGATCTTGTAAAATTACGAATCTAACTAAGATGATCGACCCAGCTTACTTGTATATATATTTAAACCCTCTAGTTTCATTAAATAATATTTATATGCTTCTAGATAACATATGATCTTGATATATGTAGCTAACAGCAAAATCTAAAGTCTAGATCAATAAGTTTATTCTACATGTATGATCTGTATCGGATCTCAAGCTGTGCGGAAGTGTGGTCGGCCGTGATTGTAACGGCGTTCCCATTGTCGCTACGAACGATAAACCAATATCATAGTGTTGGCTTACGAATAATTGAAGGGCAAGTTGATAGAGATCCTTTTGTAGCAACAGATGTATTTGTGAACCAATCAAATTAATGGACTAACGAAAATATATTGATAGAATCGTATAGAGAATTTCAAATATTTGGACATGTCATTTTTTAATTTAACATCTGAATGAGGCGTAAGTCCTTTCATTCTCTGACGTTATTTATCGAGAAACACTCGGTAATATAAATCATGATGATGACCTACCTGATGATCCTACCTGACTGATTTGGATCGGGCGACTATTACAGCGAAGACTAGCGTTCTATGCGGAAGTATTATGGCACAAACACAGGTGCATTATCCTACCTATATAATCTCAAATTTAATCAAAATCGTTCCAGTGGTTTAGTCATATAAACGTAGCAGACAAACAGACATACAAATTTCGCTATTATAATTTTACAATAGATTAATGAATTATGAGCATTGTATCGCAATTTTTAATTAACTTTAGCTAAATTACCCAAAAATTATAAAAAAACAATGATAACATATTTTATTAAATTTAGTCACGGTGAAGGATAATTTCAACAGATGCATATCGTAACGTGACCGATAGGAAATGACAGTGGGTACTGATATGGAGAAAAATCTGCAAAATAGCCGTAAACACTTATGTAATATGATATATAATGTAATAGCAGTTAAATCTTAACGCGATCTTGAATCTAGGTCTCTGGATACGGTTAATATTCAACGAGCAAGCCTTGGAATTAATTATAGATTGTTCGTTGATAGTAAATAGTGCTCTTTTTATCTATTTTTACAAATATATTCTTGCATTTGTATCTGCTTTAAGTATGTATGTATAGTAGAAATTATTTGAAAACATCTAAAATATCGTGTTAATATTGATTCATTTGCAGATGAAATATTTGAATATGAAAACCTGGATCGAAATATTACATCCTAATCTTAAATTAGGTATGCTTATACGCTCGACTTGAGCGTCACGGTAGCATGCGCAAGCGATCCCTCATAAAGACGGAACGGGTACTGCTGGTTTTTTAGTGGGTATTCCGATGTTCGGGGTGCACTCGGCGCTTTGGAGACCGGCGAGCTCCACATACCCCCTACTGTTTGGTGTTCGGTAAAAGGTATGCGTCATCAAATTATACGTCTCGCATTTTATATATGTAATGCCATTAGAAAACAGTTGATGCAAATTTGTAATTATTATGTTACTTTGTCAAATCTTGATAACGCATCGATATCAAAAACAATCAAGGTCGAGGGAAAGTTTAGCTTGTAATTGGTAACGAAAATTAGAAAAATTATGACGTCATGAAAACCAAAACGATATGGTATTGACTTTCCATGAATATGAGGTGTCGGAACTTGTCTTATACATTAGTTTACTTAGTTGTGATGTATCTGTTTATGATTAAAACACTTCGATACTGTTTAAGCGACCACCATGAAAGTATGGATATACATGTATTTTTTTCATAGAGAATGTTTTTTATGATGACGACATCAAACGTACCGTTCGCCATGACAGTTGGTTGTGGCTGGCTGGACGTTTGCAAGGTTTTACTAGTAACGTATAATGGCACGATTACTAACTTAACTTATATGTTTCAAAGCGATTATTTCCGTATTTCAATTATAAGAACAAATTAGCGCGATACACTAAAGTTGTTCGCTCAAGCGTAAGATTAACTAACATCTATTTACTAGACTATAGGGAGTAAACATTATTATACAAGTATAATGTAATAACAAAAGTACATTTATTTATAAGCAATTGTAATTGTATTAAGTGTTAACAAGGAGCTACTTGATCTGATAACTGATTACTGTGACGTGTGTGAAGAGCTCGTATTTAAATACTTAACCTATTTACCTCTTATTTATTAAAAACTACTAGATTTTTCTTTATATATTTTCTGAGGAACGGAATTTTTGAAAGGATGACCAAAGATTTCATGTGCTCAGTTTGTGTTTAAAAGGAAAACATTGTAAGGAAACCTGCATGTGTCGGATGAATATTCTGCCACATGTGTACTCACAAACCCTTAATCATGAACTCTTAAAATTCAAAAAATATCGTGCCTAGCAAAAACCGTTTCGTGAAATAAAATGGACACAAACCATATCCCCCCTTACGATCAAGACAATTGCCCATTATGTGTGCTCCTTCGCGTGCGGTAAACGGTTAGGCATGTGTGCGCAGACCATCACTTTACAAACTGTGATTTACGGAAAACACATGAGCAACGTGTTGATCGTCGACAATAGTTGAAAAAGAAAACACCAAGTTTCCTGTAAATTAATTTATATTCGATTTAAATGAAACTACAAATCCAATATTATACGTCAGAGATGTTATTAGTTGGAACAGCAAAGAACAAGAGATGATGATGGTCACATGTTAACGTATTAATTAGTGACTAACTCATTAGTGACTGCTTCGTTAGTAAGTAGCTTATAAGGCCGTAAATTCCAGCGTTCAAGGCCCAGGTCAGACCAATATAAAGTTATTGGGTTTTTCTGTCAAGAATTTCTCAGTAGCAACCCGAGCGAGGGTGTTTGAAAATAAAAAGCCGCTGGTCCTGCACCTAACTCTTATCTTGCGTTAGATTTGCCGTCGGCTTATAAGAGTAAGGGAATAGAGTGTTCACTTGTTTGCACTCACACTTGCACTATAATATGTCCTTAGCACTTGGCTAATCTCTGTTGAAAATAACCGCAAAGTCACACGTTCTTAAGACTGAAGTCATTTTCAGAACTGAAACTAAATTTTAAACAATGTAAAAGCACATTCTTAATATAAAACAAATACAATGGAGATTGTAAGAAATGAATATGTACTGAGATAAAAATTAAAGTAATTAAAGTTAGAATTATCCGTTTGGTAGCGGAGAAGTGTCACGAACTGCAAGTCTTTCTTCTTATCGATAGTAAGTCTAGTCTTTGCTTGGACTTTTAGAGTAGGATTGACGACGGAAATTTTAGTTTCACTTTAATATTGATAACGTAATATTACCAAAGAGTGCACAATAAGGATGACGGCTAATTTTTGTAATTGCACTATCATACCATTACACATCTGCATTACTCATCTGGTTTAATAATGTCAGCTTCGAAGAACTAACACCCCTCTGCTTCCACGTTGACATTTAGAAAATGTTGCCATTTGTTTAATATAAACTGTAACCAGTCACTTATGGGCGTCAATTAATTGTGAGGCTGCTACTGGAATCATCATCGGTACTCAAGGGCCCGAAGTTCCTTTTAGATTCAGAAGGAAGGAAATCAGCTGAGTGGCTATCGTATTTGTGACGTCATACTAACGTTATATTAACCTGTTTTTATTAGTACATAAGTACTTTCAATTTTGTTTTTTTTCTTTAATGTTATTATTAAAGGGATGTGTCCGATTAATGGCTTATTATTAAATTTACACAATTGTTCCTTACCTAGCCATCTTTACCCAAGATCCCCTCTATCACTGGCAATAAAATCGCCATAAAGAGGAAGTGTCCACTCATACAATTTGTCGCGTCCTTGATTATATATTACTTAAGATAAATTATGACGATTTTATTCTTTAGGTGCTTGATTTTTTATAGATTTCATTTTATATTTTGTTCGAATTTTAAAATTATTGTCTTCGGTTTGCTAGCGATTTTAACATAAACAAAAGAACATATATAATTCATCTCGTGCTTGGTGATGAAGGAAAACATCAGACGTAAATCTACCAAACGTGTTTCAACCAACCCGCATTAAGTATGGAGTTTATTCCATAGCAATTTGGTGCTTTCTCAAGAGAAGAGGTGTTTGTTTCACACCTATATATAACTCGAAATTAAAGTTTTTCCACATTTTTAATAATTTTTTTTAGATTAATTAATTTAATTTATGTTTTAGATTGTTATATAATATAAATGCAATAATATTTATACATTTTGTTTATACATATAACTTCATTTATAATGTTTAGTTTTTTTTTTAATTACCCGTCATTTTGTATGTCATGTAATTTATAGAAAGCACTTTTTACAATAAATATTTTTTTTTTGCTCAAAACGAACCGATTACGCACATTATTACACTTTTTTTGAAATATTTATTTTATTTGCGCAATTAACCCACAATATAAAACACTACCTGTCCTTAGGAAGTGATCACTATAACATACTAAAAATGTCATAACTACCGGTGTATGTACCGACATTAAGAATATGTACATAGTTTTAATTACACTTCATTGTCACTGTTAAACTGCGGAAATCAGACATTTTATAAAATACCTGGAACAACTTATATTTATTCATATTAATTTTAAATAATATAAGGACTATTTCAGTATACACTTCATGGTATAATGACCGATTAATGATGTGCATGTGGTTTACTGAAGTAACACCCTGTGAATGTCCCACTGCTGGGCTAAGGCCTCCTCTCCCTTTTTAAGGAGAAGGTATGGAGCTTATTCCACCACGCTGCCCCGATGCGAGTTGGTGGAATACACATGTGGCAGAATTTCAGTGAAAATAGACACATGCAGGTTTCCAAACGATGTTTTCCTCACCGTATTGCGCGAGATGAATTATGACAAATAACATAATGACAAATTAAGCACATGAAATTCAGTGGTGCTTGCTCGGGTTTGAACCCACGATCATCGGTTAAGATTCACGCGTTCTTACCACTGGGCCATCTTTTTGCATGTGGTTTACTTCTAAATATACGTTCTCTTCTACCGGATATTTAAAATATAATAAATATAACTATCAGTTTCTTAGTAAAATGAGCATAGTTAATATACTTTATATAAATAATTTTTTTTAGTTTATAGCAGAATGACAGATGAATAGACTTCCGGAAGTCACCTGCGTCCATAGACTGCGCACTATATGAGCTTCATTCTTATCATTGACAACACGCTGCCATTCTTGGTTTCCAAATACTTAGGCCCACTTAGTTATTATGACGTATGGCGGTGGATCTCATGAACGGGTGGTAGCCTAGCCAAAAAAAACTGTAAACATTAATACAAAACGTATAATGAATGTTTTCAAAAAGAACTAAAGATAAATTAAACGTTGTCGTAGATAATTAATCGTGTAATGCTATACATTATTGGTGCCAAATACAAAATTACAGCAAATTTCACCTTGAATAATTAAATGCCTGAAATTCCGACAGCACACCTTGACACTTGAAGTTATATTGAACATTCATTTGGAGCGTTTACGCAACACGTAGACGCAATATAAATCGAATAAATATATAATATAATTGATCGAAGTGTTTTACCACTATGTACAATAACTCTTAATCTGTACATAAGAATTATATCTTGAATACATAGAACACCTGGTCAAAGAATAATGAGTTGGGTTAATTCCACCACGCTGCACTAATACGGATTGGTGGATAAACATGTGACTGAACTTCAATGAAATTAGATGCATGCGGGTTTCCTTCACCGACGAGCAAGAGATGAATTATAAATGCAAACGCACATGTATTCAGTAATGCTTGCTTGGGTTTGAACCTGTGATCTTTTGTTAAGATTCTAACTGCTGGGCCATAAATATGAATATATAAACATAGAACCTTTCTTTATAACAGTCGCTTAAATACAAACGACTATATATATAGATATTTATTTGGAACACGGCGGCCATTCTAAGGGCTAGCCAATTGCCCTGGACATATTATGCATGATAAAGTTTATAATATAATTATAATATTTATATTATTATATACTTTTTGTCAATAAAAGTCTCCATTAAACATAAAAAGAATCATTTTCAAATTTTCCTTATAACATATAACAACTGCAACACGAGAGATAAAATCTCGCGATTTTACCTGAATCGGACTCGGTCGATCCTTCCCAGCGACCGGATCGTTGACGTCATTACTTTTCATTCTAATATACGTTCACTAATATATAGTGTCATAGTTTTTATACATTATTGCAAACCAATACTTGAAAACTAAATTATACATTTATATTAGAAAAGTTACTAGAGGTACAACTAGAACAGCGTTTTCTTCCAGGCCACCTTTGGGCAGAGGAGTGATCCTTGAGGAAGGTTATTTAACATCACACTAAGATGCCCCCCCCCCCAGTGCAGTAACGTTTAACGCTGGTAAAATCGCAAATTATATACTTATATTCGTAAAAAAATTTGTGTTATTAGTGATATTTCTACACAAAATGTTGTCTTGAAAGATAAGAATATATTTAAAACATTGTTTTTTTATTTTATAGAATAGGAACGAGCATATGGGCCACCTGATGGTAAATGGTCACAAACGCTCATAGACATTGACATTGTAAGAAATGTTAACCATCGCTTACATCGCCAATGCGCCACCAACCTTGGGAACTAAGATATTATGTCCCTTGTGTCTGTAATTACACTGGCTGATTCACCTTACAAACCGGAACACAACAATACCAAGTACTGCTGTTTTGCGGTAGAATATCTGATGAGTGGGTGATACTTACCCAGACGAGCTTACACAAAGCTCTATCACCAGTGACAAATATATATAAACAAGAAATTAAAAAGGCAATTGTATAGGAGTCGTACGAGTGGAAGCGGTTTAGTGGACATATATATAGTGAAGTACGTTTAGATTTTATCATCGATGCAGCTATTAAACATATAATTATGTAATGTTATGTTTATATAACGCACGTATATATATATATATATAAATATTTATACGTATATATATATATATATATATATATATATATATATATATAACATTGCTATATCCTTAGGGCTATACTTTTCTCATTAAATGGAGTAGCTAACGAAGAAATAATTATTAAAATCAGACTGGTAGTGATATTAGTTGATCGTCAATACAAAATTATCCGTCTGTATGTCCTTATTGCTGATTAGTTTTATCTATATTTTGTACAAATATACTTCAGCCAAGTAGGCTTAATTTTTATATAAACCACCGGTTCACCATTCGGCTCGATACAACATACGTGGCAGCGATACTGGTAGCCCAATTTACTTTTGAACATATAAGTAAATAACAATATATTTTATGACAGCAGTGATTCATTGTTGACTGCCTCGCTGGTCTAGTGGCTTGATGTAAAGCCGCAGACCCGGAGCTCCTGGGTTCAATTTCCAGGTCGGGCCAATTAAAAGTTATTGGATTTCTTTTGGTTATTGGGTCAAAAAAATCTCAGTAGCAGTCCGGAATCTGGAAGTTGGATGTGTGTACACTCCCGTGCCTCGGAAAGAACGTAAAGCCGTTAATCCTGCGCCTTAACTCTTTCCGGTCGTGTCGGATTGCCGTTCCATCGGATTATGAGAGTTAGGGAATAGAGAGTGCTTTGCTTGCGCACACACTTGTGCACTATAATATCTCCTGCGTAGTTGGCTAATCTCTCCTGAATTGGCCGCCGTGACCGAAATCGGTCTGGAGGACATTATTAATTACTATATACTTTCCCATATCATAACATCTTCCCTCAAACATTAAACTTATGCCAAAACCTGCGACATTATCAACACCAGTGAGTACTGTTGAGCTAGGAGCTGATGTTTGAGCTGTAAATATTGAAAACATTGCCATTTGCTGATAAAACACAATCAATCACACAAAACTACTGTTATCAAAACGTTAGATACAATTGATAAAATAATATAAACGTAGTTTTATGTATTTATTTCGTTTATCTATTTTTTATTATTGGGAAAACCATTAAATTCATGAAAAGATTTAAAAATCTTTACTTAATAACAACTAAAACGATGAGTTTCTTTGCCGGTTCTTCAGAGCATTTTCTTTTCCGGCCCGGTTGCAGTTTTTACTTTGTTTATCGATATGTTAGTGTAATACTTCTACGTACGTACGTCCTACATACAACTAATATGATTTTCAAATGTATATGATTGATGTTTAAGGGTTATTCCTGGGTTGAATATATCAAAACCAATCTTCAAAAAGCTTTCGGTTTAATTTATATACAAAAACAACGATACAAAAGGTTTAAACGAACATATTTAAAGCTTATTATTTGTTTGGACTAATAAAAAAAAAACGCTAAATAATGAAAAATTCTCTATGACTAGAATATTATTTAACATAAAAATCTAGTATATTACAAATATTGCGAGCGTATGTTTAATAATCAAAGTATAAAGCACTCCGTGATAAGCTACCGTGGCGCAAACACTCTAGATAAGGGGCGATAGTGAAATTTGACTTAGTACTTCTTAATTAAATTGACTATAATTCCACTTCACGTGACAAGGATGTATGAATAACCCGGTTTCCAAAAAGTGTTTCACATTTATATTTGATATAATTCGAATTTGCGCGAAGGAAATGACAAGATAAGAATTTTAATGTTAGGAATAGACATTCGTCACAAAGTTTTTTTTTTTTTATATATATTCGCCGGGAAGGCAAATGACTCTACTCCACCTGATGGTAAGTGGTAGTAGAGTCCAAACGCGACGGCGGCCAGTACAGACGGGAAAAACGTTCTGCACTAGCCGCCTTCCGCCTTGCCGGCCCGCAAGATGCCTCTTCACGCCTCGTTTGAAGGCAACCCGGGTTGGGTTGTAAGAGGAAGGAGGGGAGGTGAGCTGGTAAGGAATTCCATTTTTTAGAAGTGCGACAAAGAAAGGAGTTGCCAAATTTCTTTGTTCGCGATGGAATTGATGTCACAGTTAGGCGGTGACATCGAGAACCAGCTCACGTGGACTTAAGAAGAAAGGGGGAAGCAGAAAAAGTTGCAATAAATTAAAAATGCATAGACAATAAATTAAGTAATAAACCTGTAAAGCACCCGACTTCTGGGCTAAGGCCTTCTCTCATCGTTCTTAACTAAACACCGGTTCTTAATGTAGATTCTTGTGTTTCTCTCTTTCACAATTTTAATTATATGATCAATCAAATACAATTAAATGTATGTACATATCCTGGAACTGGATTATGGTAATCAACAAATACTAACTCCATGCTTTTTTCACTTATATAATATGGTGTTAATTAATATGCCTTATTAATAATGAAAAAAACAATAATATTATGTATGACGACGCGTTGATAATTTCAGTGGGAGATTAAGTAGTAATCATAGGTTGCCCATTTTTAATGGTCTGATCATTATTGAGATTTTTTGTTATAACAAATTGTTTATGACAGTTAGTTGTTTGTGATAGAATAATTATTTTAAGAGCGGGTAATCCCGAATAGGGTAGTGTGTCGTCAAACGTGATGACAGCTGATCGTTCACTTGTCACCGACAAACGAGGCAGACACATTCTAACCTATTGGCTCTCAATCCAAAGTAATCAACGTAACCGTATTATATTTTGTGTAATTGTACTGTGAAATTAAATAACAGTGTACTGAACAATTAAAACGTGTCTTTATTTTGGATATTCCGCCATTATCATGCCCACCATGGACGCAAACATCCAAGATCATTTTAAAGGCCTTTCTGATTTTCCGACATGTATATATAGACGGGCCGGTTGGCGTGGTTGGTAGATACTTGCCTTTCACGCCGAAGGTTGTAGGTTCGATTCCCACCCAGGACAGACATTTGTGTGCATGAACATGTCTGTTTGTCTTGAGTCTGGGTGTAATTATCTATATGAGTATGTATTTACAAAAGAAAAGTAGTATATATAGTATATCAGATGTCTGGTTTCCATAGTACAAGCTCTGCTTAGTTTGGGATCAGATGGCCGTGCGTGAATAATGTCCCAGGAATTATTATTATATAAAATGTAATGTTGTTTCTGCGCCTAAACACACTCCGGTCGGATTTGTCATCCCATCGTATTGAGTGGCTAGAGAGTGACATCGGAGGACATCATGATCATTACAAAGAGCAATGAACTAATTGACTGATAAATAATTAATCAATCAACAGCTTATATTGAAGTTTAACGGAAACGTTTGTTTAGTTATATTATAATATATAATGAAACGATTTGCGGAAACTAGTGTGGAACGTCTCATAGTACCAAATTAGAAGGCGTATACGTCCTTTGGACCATTGTATTTGTACTTGCACCAATCTTAAAGATAATAGCTATATGTTTATATTGTAAAACTAGTTTTTATGAGGCATACTTACGACCAATTAAGCAAACAAATAGTTTCATCGCAAAAACTCCTCGGTGAAGATAAGACTCCTATCAAAGATAACAAAAAAATTCCATCCTAGTCGTTCGTTTGTCTTTGATTTATTTATGTTTTAAATGATTATTCGTTTAATCGTTAATTCGTTCAATAGAATAATTGTGTTATAAGTACTTGTTGATTTTTAGCAATATTTTTAAATTAATTGCTTTATAAACAATTAATATATCTGCAAAAATCGATTGTGGTCATAGCTCATAAGTTTTCATAAATACTTTGACAGTTCATTTTCAGTTATTCATTGAGAGAAAATGTAAAATATATTTAAAGCGTTCATTCAAAAACAAAGCAGTCTTAGAAGGAAAATTATAGCCGAGTACAATAAAGCGATAGAAATAATATGGTGTAAACGACAAAACTAAAATATTATTTTATACAGAAAAATATGTTTTGTCACATATACCCCTTTTGGTTCTAACCCCTGCAATTATTCTTACGATTAAAGTGTCATATTTCATGAATCAAGAAAGCTATAGTAGTTGTCTATTTTAAGACATTTTACGAGTACTCAGATCTTAAAATAGAACAATTAATTGAGTTCAATGCTGGATATTGTATACGATGTTGAATGACTCGATCTTCCTTTGTACTCTCTTTATATGGTATTATATACTGGATTTTATGAAGATAATATATCATTGGTGTCCTTGTTGGACTGACTGATACTGATATGGTTGCAGATCTTGAGGTTCTAATACTGGGGTCGTCAGACCAGGTAACATTTTCAACTTTTTCTGTCAAATCATTCCCAGGATTTAAGAGCGGCGGTGTTGCATTTATGTGCCTCGAAAATTACGTTATTTTATCTGTTTATTTATTGTGGTCGGAAATATCCAGTTTTCAGAATGCATTTGGTTAGTCTTTCAGTGAATGACATTACCGAAATCGGTCAGAAGCACAACACTATCATATGTAAATCAGACATTTATTTTACATTGCATTATTAAGTAAATAATAAATGCAGTAACTGTACTGGTTTTACCGGTTATTTTTCTTTCTGATATTTATATTTTTTTACGGGAAAACCTAAGCCCAATATGTTATCTCGAGGAATGCAGGAAAAACTATACATATTGATTTTATTTATGCGGTACATACCCTTATATTAGACTTTAGAGGAGAAATACATGTGTCCATCATACACAACATACATACATATCCAAAAATTCATGTGTGTGTGTATAATTGAAAAAAGGTATTGTGTACGCTTTAATGACAGATTTTGCTATTCTGTAATAAATTACTTAAACTATAACCCACGTATGTTTTAAGTATTTTTTTTTATGTTATAAGTAGGCGGGCGGGCAAATGGGCCACCCTTCAAACGTATTGTCTTCAAAAGTATTGCTGTTTGACGGTAGAATATCTGTGGCGCATTGTTAAAGTGCCAGAGTTTATGATAAAAAAATATATATTTATCTATTACTCACTATAGAAATAATATTGAATAAATAAATAGCAACAATACTGATTACTTATAATATTAATTACTTGTTATGCAGTCGTTAAATTAGGTTATGCAAGTTAATGAAATAAATGAATTATAATACAATGTTATGTTTATTTAGTTAAATATTCAACTTTGATTTATTTTAGGTCTTCCACAAAGTACATAATTCTTATGTAAATCAACCGTGTCATATGTAATTTTTTATGTAAAAACGTTAATAATGTTCTTCAACTTTTTATTCTAACCGTACACCGTTTAGTGCAACTGAGATGTAAATAGTGTTTCACACTTACTTAACATTCAAATATAGAACTTCGATAGGGTATTTTTCGTGTCGTACACGGAACTAAAAGCACAAAAGGAACGAAATTTTCTACCAAACAATTTTTTTTTTCATTAAAAATGTACTGTTGGCATAAATAAGTAATTTATACATCGTAATCTATTTGTCATAAGTCCAAATAAGTCCTTACAGATATGTTGTTTAAATTCCATGCAAATTATCACAATGGAATTGAGAAAATAAAAGATTTGTAAATTAACTTAACCGTGTAACGCGTTTGTTAAAGAATTATATAATTTCAAATAAACTTATCGTATCTTTGGAATTTTGAATTTTATATTTTAACCACCCAATATTTTATACCTGCATTTTTGTAATAAATAAAGAAAATTTGCCAGCAAAAAAAACTAATGATGCGTTTTCAGTATGTGTGTATAACTTAACTTTCAAATGCCGGAACAGATTTGGAGTCCTTACATCATCTTAAAGCGATACTGGCTATAAATAAATTAATTAACGCGGATGAATTGTTTATTTAATTTTTATTACTTGCAATCTGCTCGGACTTCGTTGCTTAGTAGGTAGATGCCGATTTTTTTCCGACTTAATCGTCAATTATCATCATAGCTTTCTTCATAAAGAATCAGCCAATTGGTAAAAACAAAATGAAAATAACCAACAGTAAGTTCTTAGTTCCAGAGAAAAGCGATGAGAAATATGTAAAACTGTGTATTGTTTCATGTAATCATATATAATTACGATTTAAAAAAAACTGAAATAACGACAAAAAAAAAAACATCTTTCGTACACGAGAAAACCAGAAGTTGCTCTAACATATAAGCGATGCGATGAGATAATTTTGATAAATTATAAATTTATTACACCATTCTTCTAAACAAAAAAAGTCCGTCATTATACATAACTGTGTGTCCGAAACAACACACAGTTATACATATTCCTCGTCACTTTTTCATTATTTCAAAGCACTAGGAAGTGTAACGCACTTCAAGGCACACGACATTGACTTTCAACGGATTATCTGAATCTTATCTTATCAAATACACTATCACATTAACTTATATCATAATACTTAAGATAAACCGGTCATGTGCCTACCGATTTGTTCGATGTAGAAATTCTTTGTGATAAGTGTGAGGATTATGGGTATTATAGAAATGTAACAATGTATATTGAAATTGTTGACCCGAAACAAGTCTTAGATTTTCCTTTTTTGCAAGACATAATTGATTTAAATAGAAAATTGACAAATACGTACTAATGGTGTCCTTCAGACCGATTTTGACGATGACAACATATCTCAAGGGTGACTAGCCTAACTAACTATGCAGGACATGTAGTACACATGTGTGTGCAACACAGGTGCGCACTCATAATCCGATGGGACGGCAATTCCAACCGTACCGTAACCGTAACAGCCTGTGAATGTCCCACTGCTGGGCTAAAGGCCTCCTCTCCTCTTTTTGAGGAGAAGGTTTGGAGCTTATTCCACCACGCTGCTCCAATGCGGGTTGGTAGAATTCACATGTGGCAGAATTTCAGTGAAATTAGACACATGCAGGTTTCCTCACGATGTTTTCCTTCACCGTAAAGCACGAGATGAATTATAATCACAAATTAAGCACATGAAAATTCAGTGGTGCTTGCCCGGGTTTGAACCCACGATCATCGGTTAAGATTCACGCGTTCTTACCACAGGACCATCTCGGCGACAATTCCAATATGACCGAAAAAAGTTCAGCAGGGCCAACGGCTTTACGTGCTTTCCGAGGCATGGATGTGTACAAAATCTCATCTTTCAATCTCCGGGCCGCTACTGAGGTTAGCCCAGTAACTTTTTATCGGGCCGACCTGGAGTTTAAACCCAGGACCTCGGGCCGCATTTAGCAACTAGACTAAAGAGAAAGTCAAATACATACATACATTCATTATCAGGCAACTTTTTGTTATTGTTTATGCCCTTACATTATCAATCAAAGGATGAAACACGTCTCGAGAAGACTTCGACTTGGAGATTGTCGTTTCACTTAAAAAAAGGCTTTAGTGTATCTCCTTACATTATTATCTTTTTATACCCATACTCGTAATTAGGCGTTAATCTAATGTTAATAACGATAAAAGAGGCCAAGATGCTGTGAACATTGCTACAAGATATTTAAAAATCTTATTAAAATTCTGAAGTGATAATTGTTATTTATTTTGGATCTGGGTTCAAATGAGAACCAGACACTGTCCACTCCAAAATCATTTAACGCCTTTGCGTAACAGCTTGTACATAATTCTCCGCTAGGTGTAAGGATTCAGGACTTTTAGAGGTTATTCAACCACTACTCCAAAACGGACAATGCATGCACGTTTTGCAAAATTTCATCAAGCACATGTAGGATTTAAAGCCGAGTCACCAGATAAATTATGCAATTTATCAAAGCATATTAAACATATCTGTGGTGCTTCGGTATGTATTTCACCACCGGACATCGCGCTAGAACTCTAAATTCCATCCTCACCACCTCGATATCTGGAAATCCACAACAGCGCGATTTTTAAGGCATTTCTCGCACAACCACTCTGTACCAGCTTTCGCCGGCGACTTTTCTGAACCGAAGCGTACTCATTCCTTAAAGGCTGACAAAACACTTGCAAGCCCTCCGGTGTCGCAGATGTCCATGGGTAGTGGTAGTCATTTTCCATTAGGTGAGCCTCGTGCTCGTTTGTTTATGTAAGAGAGGTTACATAAAAAACAAAAATAATAATAATAATTGAACCCAAAATCCTTAACACTCACGTTTTCTGTATACTACTACCAAAGAGGCATCTCGGCTCGTAATATATCTGTTATTTATTTAATTAAATGTTTTTTTCCAAGTCCCATTATCGAATGACGTACTTAACGCCACTGGAAATTTTACCCCGTATTCCGTTTCTGTCGTCATTCCAAACTCTTATACGTTTATCGCCATCAATATTTAATTTATGTAAAAGCCTTTAATTATACATTCAAATATCATAAAGAAACGTTTCCAGAATACAAAATTGGCAAACGTATAGATATAACGCCGGCGTCTACCGTTAGCTGTATTGGATCTCTGATGATGTCATAGAATTGATGACCCTTGTAATATTTTTATTTCTGCGAATCTGTTAGTTTATCAAAGTAGGACGAGACTAATGAGATACTCAATGTTAACAATATACTTTAAATTCGACCATAATCATGTTTTTTATGGAAAACTTAAGAAAAACTATCGAAAAAATTCGTCTTTTACTCGTATTTCCAATTTTCTTATAATTGATATCACTAAAGCTCATCATTACAAACGAAAGAAAGAAAAGCATATGATAAACAGGATAAAATAGGAGGTGAAAACAGAACGAAAGAGGTATTGAACTGTTTTGTCTTTGCCTTTTAATTTACATATAGTACTACCAGTATAAATAGATTTGGACTGCGCTGTTTGAATTCTGCAAATTATTGACTTAATAACGTTACTCACACTAGTTTGTAACAATATTTTAAAATCAGTTTTTAATGGATGCAATGGATGGATGCGAAAGATGTGAGCCGATTATTTGACTGCCTCATTGATCACGTGGGTAGATTTTAAAGCCGCAGATCCCCCGAGTCCTGGATGCACACCCTGATTCAGGCCATTAAAAAGTTATTGGATTTTCTATCGAGACATGCTCGGTAGCAGCCCGTAGTCTGGAAATTGGCAATGATTACACTGCCTCGGCAAGTAGGTAAAGTTGTTGGTCCTGTGACTAAACTCTTTCTAGTCGTGTCGGATTTGGCGTCCCATTGGATTATGAGATTGAAGGTGCGGGTAAAATAGAGAGTGCAGTTGTGTTTGCGCACATAAATGTGTACTATATTATATCTCGCGCAGCTACCTAACTGTTAAGAATAAATGACGTGACCGATATCGGACAAGACATGTTTATAGTGTTAAATGAAATATTTTTATGATTTAGAACGAACAAATATATGAGGCGTATAATTTCCTAGACTTATTCAGTTTCCTTTTAAACGAGTTCTTTAGAACGTAGATTTGTCTAAGATTATTCGTTAGGTAAGCAAGAAATCAGGCTCCTTTCATAAGTAGGTTCATTGATCGAACCGCTAGTATGTAATTATTGCGTATTTATAATTACAGATAAGAAAACAACTTTCGAATTCCCTTTTTAAATAAAATTATAAATACAATATAGGCGATTTAAAAGCGATCTAGACCAAATAAATCTGAAAAAAAAACAGAAAAGGATCTAGACCAAATAAATCTGAAAAATTGTACAATCAAATTATGTTTGAAAATTTCCTCGTATAAATTTGCAATAATTATTGATTGCATAATATATAAAAAATATTTGATATCGAATCAAATAAAAAGATAATTTTATTACAATAATAAATAGTCCGTGATTATTCTGTTGTATAGATAATCAATCAAAAATGATTTGAATGATATTAGGTACGTATTTATAATTTATTGGGGCTTTGATATTTTATTATATCTGTAGTTACTTTGTATTCCGCGTTTCCTTTCAATCATTAACTTTGATTATCAATCTTATTTTTTTTTTCTTTTTAATGGTAAATAATCACCACTGATTATAGACAATTGCGTTTTGTTAGCGAAAAGACAATTTGCAATAATGACGTGACATTATTTTTGGCGCGAAATTTGTCATTTATACAGATAATATATAAATGATTTTTTATTTCGTTATTTGTTTCGCTAGCGTTCTTTTATGATTGATATGATTAATTGAAAGTTTGTTTAATTGTCGACGCTTGTGTGTAATTTTCTGGCATAGTTTTATCAGCGTACGATAGATGGAGCGCAATCCATAACCGATTAATTATAATAAACAAGCAATTAAAAACCAGACAACACGTGCCAGTCATTAGTAAATCACATATGTAAATCTTAGGTTTTGTTTATATTAACTCCTTCGATTAGAATAGGCTACAGGGAATTAAAACAATTATTTTAATTTACCGTTATTTAATGTTACTATGGCATTGAATCTTGACTCATGTCAAGTCATCGCGACATTTATAATGATATATGATATCAAAAATATGCTTGATGAAAGATGACAAATACATTATATTAGATTACGATTACGGTGAATGACGTCGCAATCAATACACATAATATAAATATATATATATATATATAAATGTGTCTATACAGTTGATATTTGTAATTTGATTACTAGAATATTATACCTAGTGTTTATTGCTGGTATTACGGTCTACGTTACAAACCGATAGCTTTATATTTAATGTAATCTTGATAATTAACGATTTAAAGTCGATCTTATTGTAACTTCGGTTGAACTGATTTTGAATTGACTTAAAAAACGTAATATTGGTTCTCAATAGATTTTTTTTTATAATGACAAATAAATCACACGAATGCGCCATTTATTTTTGTATCATACTCGTTTAAAATAATTTATTTAATTTAATATTTTTTATGTTTAATTTTAAAAATATCTAAATGACAACTACACCATCAACGAAGAAGTCGCAAATAAACAGACGACAAAAAAATTAGAAAACACACAAAAATGGCACGGACCATGATTATTAAAAATATATTAAGAATGGGAACTATGATGTTATGGTGCCATAACATGTACCTGTACCTGCATTTACTTTCCATCTTCCAAAGAACAAATACAAGCTAATGATGTTCAGCGGGTATTCTTCAACTCGTTGGTGTTATTCAATTATTCTATAAATTTTCTACAAATAATAAATATATTGGTTAATATCTTAGTGGCAGACATGAAGTGTCAGACAAACTCGGTAGGGGTTTGTCCCCTGTTATGAAAACCCCTTCGTATGCTCAACCCGAAAACCTATTAATTATACATTTTTAAATGTACCTAAAAATATCATAAAAATATATCTTTGCGTTTTAAATTCCCTTAGTTTAGAAGTTTGTTTACATGAAGTGCTATCATTCATACGTTGCGCGCGCATCGTTTTACGTAATTTTGTATTTAGTAATCGTACAGTGCAAACGTTGTTACTATTTACTGATTAAGGGTATGTATATATAATTATAAATATTTAATAGGAAATCTGTATATCTGTCATGTGACTTAATCTGTGTCATGACAGCAAAAAAAAACATTCGATTATCATAGTGCTAAAAGAAAATAGTGAGCGGCACTGACTTTTGTGACACAGGTGTATGTGTAGCTTAAAAGTCAGCTGACTGACTTTAAATAAATAAATAAAGTAGTGTAATTAAAAGGCCAATGAAATATTTAGTGCCACATTCAAGACTGTTATACTACTCAAGCTGTGTTATTTTTATATATAACAGATATAATACATATAAAAAAATACACGAACAACGTGTCTACAACTTTGAAATATTTATCAAGCCGAAATGTTTGATCGACTTCGTAGCCTGATACGAAGTTCTATGCGATATTTTCTATGCTTAGAAAGCAGGATAGCGAAATTATATACATATATATATATATATGTATATGATGTCGGGTTGAGTTGGCTTACAATCAGCAATTATATATATATATATATATATATATATATATATATATATATATATATATATATATATATATAATCAAATATATTTAAATTAGCATTTGTTACCATTAACGCCTTTCAATATAATTAAAATACCTATATATTAAAATCATAGGGACAATTATTGTTTCAGAAAAAAAACATTTACTAAAAGTTTAATAGATATAGACGACACCGCGCGCCCGTGTTAGTCGAACCTACTTCTATTTTCTAAAAACTAGGATATCTACTAATCCAGCTAGACATGAAAACAAACAAATGAGTTTAAGACCTAATTAGTCTAGATTTTTAATGGGAAGTGACAGTTTTAAACTGTCTCAGCCATCGGATTATGATAACACAGATTAAATAGAATTAGCAGCTTAAATTATTTGATATTAATAAAGAAAAACAAATATTTTTCTTTCAATCAATTGTAAAAAAAGACAGTGTTCTGACAATATTATGTTTATCTAAACATAGCAATAATTATGTAAATATAAGCTCAATTTTTTAAATTATTTTAGGTGTGGAAAAAGGTATTTGACATAGTGCTTAAAAATAAACTCTTTTTATTCTGTAAACTAGTGTATCATTTATACTCATTTCATACCTTTTTATATTCATTTATTTTTATTAAATTTTTATATATTTTTTCATGATATACATTCATATAATTAAAATTTAATTTTTAATATGCTTGCAATTTTTTTTATATAAATAATAAAAGGTTGTAAAAGTATGTATTTATTTAAATTTTTATATCAAATATGGTACGCTTAAAGATTTTGTTAATAATAAAGTGGATAAAATTAGTTTAACACCAATAGTAATTGGTTAATAATATAATGAATGTTATTAATCATACAATTTGTAATATCAGCAATTGAAGTAGCATAATTCTGCATACTTGTGCTACCTGAAACTGTCACACTG
Source organism: Nymphalis io (assembly GCF_905147045.1). NCBI lineage: Eukaryota > Metazoa > Arthropoda > Insecta > Lepidoptera > Nymphalidae > Nymphalis > Nymphalis io. The sequence continues at coordinate 9,277,611 of NC_065911.1, forward strand.
CACGCACACATCCTTATCTGAATAAAATTATGCAATAAGTGTATTAATACTATACCTACTGCACTGTACTAAAAAGTTTTAATTAATATATAGTCAATGAGTAATTGGTGATATTTTGTTTGATTACAAAAATTTTTGTACCGTCAATCCTATCATCTTGACTGTACAAAGTTAACCCAAAACCCAGCAGTTGTATTTTCATATCACATTAATTAACTATTGACAACTAAAATCATAAATTATTCATCTCCTAAAGCCCTTAAGATTAGGAATGCTGAAGCATTTAAATTGTTGAATCATTTTAATACTACAGTCGATATATCTATTAACCAGCCGAGGAGCTGCATGATGTTATTAACTCTATAAACTTACATTAACACGAAATGATGTATACATGGGCCCAAAACTAGGACTTTTACATGAAGATACTATTAAAAATATTTATTAAACATAACAGTATTTGACATGAACAAATTCACAATTTCAAGGCAATAAATTCTTTTAAACAGAATAAAAACTAAGGTAAATAGTGTCAATGTAATTTAACAAGGATAAAATATGTTTAATTATATTCTACATCACATACAAACAATTTCTACAACTTAAAAAAATATATATATTAAGCAAAATGACAAAATATTTTTTTCCCTTTTCTGGTGTAATGACAATATGTAATACAATGGTATAATACAAAACACATTACACCAGACACACACACACACACACACATTACACCAGACACACACATACACATTCCTCCATTAAAAAGTTATGCATATTTTAAAATTAGAACATTATAGTTCAGAAATGTTATTAGTTTATATTGTCAATAAACTAGTGATGTTTTTGTTTTGCAGGCATTGATGTTTGTTTATTACATTATTTGTGTCATCTAGGTATTTCAATTATTGCTTGTTGCCACACAATATTTATAGTTGCTTTAATAACTTATTAATTATATACTTTTTTTAAATAGATAATGAATTATTTTAAATAAAATAAAGCAGTTCATGTTTTATAGTAATCATTTTAAATAACTTTACTTTCTTATTAATTAAAAATGAACACATTGTTTTTTTATATTTTATAAGTGTAAAAGTTAATAAAAAATATTTCGATGGATTGATAGATATATATTATCCATATCTATAATCACAATTGAATTTTATTTGTATCAATTTCATAGTCAATTAAAATGTTTAATATATTATTTTGAAGCGGTATTATAAGAAAGTGACGGTATAACATTGTGGCGTGTTTGTGGTAATTTTCTAGAACATAGAAAGTACCTATCACTATTCTTAATACTCACCAAAGTGTTCTGATACCCCAATCCCGATTCATCGTCCGAGGTTTCTTCTTTTTTGATCGCGTCCTTCATTTTTACAATAACTCTTCACTTAATAATATCAAGTTCCAAAACACTAAACAATGCGAAAAGTCACAACACTTGCGCGCGCTGCGAACTTGTTAGGAATAATATTTTATAAAGAAAAAAAACTTAACCGGCTCTGACTTGCGACGTCCGTTCGCACATAACCATCATTTCATTCATGGTCTAGTGTGCTATACGTTTATTTTGTAATTGAATAAACGCGATTTCGTTTAAATTGCTCGTAAGCTTACAGGAAACGTCTACACACGTTCAAATAATAAGCCGTCCAGTGACCGACTGAGTCTGACACTTGTGAGTTGTGACTTCAGACTTGTTTGACACATACAAATATAGGCGGTGACAGTTTATTGCATGCAAAGTTCAAAACGCGACACTAAAACTCGACCCTGGCCCTGAACATGAACTTATTTCTTATCAATTGATTACAATCTTTGATTATCTTATCAATATTATACATATTACGACTTTTTTGTTAAAGGCTTTTGTTTCTAACATTTATCTGAACGGTATCGTATTATGAACGCAACTAACTAAATATTTGATTTTGATTTGACCTATCACTTGACTTGCTTACGTCTCGTTCCGCATTGAGTTTGCTTTGTTTTTTGTTTTTAGAAAGAGTCCATAAGCGATAAGATTTTATCATAATGATTTCATATCACAATATAAGTACGCTTATGTATACAAGATGTTGTATAACTTCCTGAGTATTACTCAGATTTGACAATGCTTATATTAGATGAAATTAAAACGCTTAGAAAGTTCTGTCCACCGAACTAAAATTAAATTTCAAATTTAGAATTATTTTGTGGTCACATAGATTAATATATTTATTCCTTGATTAACTATAATAATTAATATTTAATTGAAATTGCAGTATTACATAGATATTATTAATGAAAAAGAAGTATAATTACTACTGATTAATTAAATGTAGTTATTAGTAAAAATAAAGATTAATTAAGTACCTATCATATAATAAAGTTTAAATAGTATTAAAATTATAAATATAAAAAGGTTAGTTTTTTTTAAATGAAGTAATTAACTTATACGAATTTTGATCAAAAAGTTATACGATCTCAAGTCTACGCAATTATTCTTTCGGAATTAATCTGTCAACGTATTTAGCATGATCATTAAATTGTAAATAATATTATTGAATCAATTATCTATTTTATATTATACTCAATTAAAACGGTCACAAAACTGAGCGTACAACGGTGAAAATACAATAGTTGCTAAAACAAATGTTATTCATACCATTGTTTTAATGGATCGTGTTTGTGATTCACTGAATCGCAAAGATTATTTAACTTTTGTATCTGTATCGATTGTCATTATACATACAATAAATTGTTTATACTATTATCACGCATGAATATGTAATAATTGAGATATTTAGTTTAGTTATGTAAGGAAAATAAAACAGTTTAGTAATAAAACAGTAATTTAAACGTAATCAAATCCTACAAATAATAATTCAAACTTAAATACAAAGTAACATCATCATTATATCAGATTAGTTTTACATCGGATCACGTAAATTGTTAATTAAGATATATACCAGACGTTATTTGAAATCGACTAATTATTGTGATGTATTTAAAGCGAATGAGACGTCAATTGTAATGAGAATAATAGTATATCCTTTTTTAAATGTTTTGTAAGTCGTTTTGTTTTGTTAAATTTATTTTAAGAAGGTAGTTGCGTAAACTCTTCCTAAGTAGAAGTTACTACTAGTTAAATTGAAGTTAGATACTGGTAAGCAATGAAATATATGTATTATTATCAAATTAATGAGTCTTAAGTCTTAATATATATAGTAATATTATTACTATATATACGTATTAATAAGGCTACACAGCACAGATCCCACACGCACAAGCACATGATGTCACAGACCCTATTTATACGTAGCCTTCTGGCTGGTTGAGATTATCCCATAGAGTCATAGACAATTACTACTTTTTAAATAGTTAAATATATTTCTAACAATATAAAACACTTCTTAGCGTTAAAGCGCTGAAAAACTGATCTAAGATCCCTTGGAATTGTAATTGTACTGGCAGGCCATTGAAACCGGAACACAGCAATACATATTATTATTGCTGTCTAGCTGACGAATAACTGGCCCTGTGACAGATGAGACTACACACCCCCTAACATGAGTGAAAAAGACATTTTCTAAGATTCTAAATTAATTATTTTATAAAAAATATTATTTAGCCAAGTTCCTAAACTAAGAAGCAGTGTTAAAGATATTGAAATGAAGAGTCAAGGGCACATCGCATACTTTAACTTTTTGTTGACAAACTGATACAATATCTATCTTTAGTTGCAATTTCATGGCAAATAAACGCTAAAACACGTTTTAATTTAAGACTTTCAAGAATCGATTCAATAATAATACGTTTTTAAACGAATGACTAGTGATTTTAATCTTAGAGTTAAAGTAATGTTTTTATAGCTTTTTTATGTTTGTTTTACGCATAAAAATTTGATTGTGCTTTTGAAATAGCAATTATTTTTTTATTGTAAACGAACTTATAAGCTATTCCAACCAAAAGAGGAGTAAACCCAAATAAACAACTTTGACACCGATATCATTGGTCACCGATATCAATTGACGCGATATCATTGGTCGAGATCTTGAATAATCTATGACATTCACTATGGATTCGCGAAAAAATGGCGTTTTCAATGTCCGCGAAGTTAATAATAATAATAATATCCTGGGACATTTTTCACACACGGCCATCTGATCCCAAATTAAGCTTGTACAAAGCTTGTGCTATGGGAACCAGATAACTGATATACTACATATACTACTTTTCTTTTGTAAATACATAATTATATAGAAAATTACACCCAGACTCAGGACAAACAGACATGTCGATGCACACAAATGTCTGTCCTGGGTGGGAATCGAACCCACAACCTTCGGCGTGAAAAGGCAAGTATCTACCAACCACGCCAATCGGCTCGTCCACCCGGAAAGTTGTAATTGGAACTTCGAAAGTTAAATTAATGTGGTTTATTCCTAATTAAGTGGAATAGTATATATATGTATTATAAATAAAGGTAAATTAATCAAGAACTCTTTATACCGTAATACAGCTGAACAATTAGAAAATCGCATGCAATTTGTAAATATACGGTTTGTTTACCTTTATTCCTACCTCGATTCGAATAGGGTATAGTAAAGATTTTATGATTCAATATACGTGACATATATATTTTTTTATGCTATAGGACGAGCAAATACCATCACCTGATGGTAAGTGGTCATCACCGCCCATAGACATGTGTTGATGCTTAACAACACGAAAATATTGTGATGTCGGGTTGAGTTGGCTTACAATAAAGATGGCAATCCTAAAACACAACATTCATGTAGTAATGAAGGTTTTTGCTTGAGATAGTTTTAGGTATAGTTATCAATTTCATATCCAAGGTTCGTTTCGAAAGCGACCGGACAGACAAAGTGTTCTTCTCATGGTATAAATGTTAACAGAATAAACAAAAAAACGTGCAACATTGAAATATATTTTATCCTAACTACGAATAAAATAAAAAATACACACAGAAACACTTAGAAAGCTGATTAAAACAGACAGTAAAAAGCAAATTATTCGAGAGGTATTTTTTGTAAAGTATGCGTTTCTATTGTGTAATGTTAAATGTTGCCAGAATTGTAAAAGTAAATATTTCTTTTACGTCCATGTTATTTTTATTTAACCTTGAGTTTTTTTTTTATTGTAAAATGACTTGTAACGTTCTCATCGAGTACTTATAGTCGTCTAATAATTGATTAATTTCGTTTTAAATGTTCCTCGCAAAAACTATCGAAATTATATCAAGTAGATAAATTAGATATTTATTTAAATTGTCTAAAAATAAGATTAAACATTAAATAAGAACTATTTACATTGAGGATTAAAATAAGTGAATACAAAAAAGTAAATAGCTACTATAGAAAGGTTGCAAGAATGCTAGTACTTTTACTACATTTTTGCCTTAATATAATTTGCAAAATCCATTAAAATTCTTGTAACTTCGATCCTCAAGTCATTCCTATCGGTTTATAGAGCTTTTTTTAGTGTGTGTAATATTTTGTTATTTATTTTAAGTAGCTTACTGTTTAGTACCTACTTAAAATAAATAACAAAATATTACTTTCATCAAAAATATTACACCCTTTCTTATTGCCTATACTGGTGACAGTAGGGCTGGTTCATTTTTCGCCCAGAGAATCTGAATTGCGATTTAAAAGGGATTTTCTTTTTGGCTGTTGGCATTCTTGCCACCAATCCATACCATTTTTATTTTTACATACCATACCATAACTATTTTTAATTTTTATTTGTTTTTATTAGATATATATTAATATTAAGTAATGTAAGAGGGTATATATAGCTTAGTTCCCGGCAAAATAAGAATAGGGCTAATCCATCTTTTCCAATGGATGTCGTAGAAGGCGACTAAGGGAAGAAAGACCTTGAGGTACCCGCATGGTGGCGGGGAAATCACCAACAACAGCTTTTCCAAGGAGGATTGGCGTCAGGCAGGCGGCTGGCTATAAAACGCAAAACCTTACAACAACATGGATTTTATTGCAAAGGAAAACAGTGATAGGGTTAGGGCGTACCTCCGAGGCGACGCGCAGTGTCAGCACCTGGTCACTGTGAGAAATGCACAAGGGTTGTTGTATCAGGGACGGGTGCAACGTAAGAAGCGAGTCCGGGAAGTAAGACTGAGGATAGCAAGCTGGAATGTAGGAACGATGACTGGAAGGGCCAGAGTAATAGCAGATATGATCATGAAAAGAATGATCATGAAAAGAAGAAGAATAAATGTGGCTTGTTTACAAGAGACTAAGTGGAAGGGAACAAAAACTAGAGAAATCGGTGAAGGCTATAAGTTTTTCTACTGTGGAAGCGATGGCAAAAGGAATGGAGTGGGAATAGTTCTGGACAGAGAACTAAAAGAATGTGTGGTTGCAGTTAAAAGAGTGAATGACAGATGTATGTTAGTTAGAGTAATAAAAGACGATTTGATATTGAATATTGTAAATATGTATGCACCACAGACAGGGTGTGATGACAGAGTAAAAGATAAATTCTGGGAGTATTTTGATACAGTTATGATGGAAATACCAGGAGATGTTGGCGAAAATGCGACCGAGGTCGAGAGCAAGCTCGAAAAATGGCGGGAAAGATTTGAGAGAGTCGGTTTAAAAATAAGCAGAACCAAAACGGAACACCTGTTTTGTGACTTTGGTGTTACCTACAATTTTTCCCACATAGCTTTAAATGGTGGTTATCTACCAGTATGCTCGGATTTTCGCTACCTGAATTCTGGATTGATGAACCCAGGTAGCGAACGATGGTTACATTAACAGGGACGTGAGGAACCGAATAAATGCAGGGTGGATGAAATGGCGACAGGTCTCTGGGACCATTTGTGACCCACGAATGCCCTTGAAGTTAAAAGGGAAGATTTATAAGCAACTTTGACAACGATATCATTGGTCACCGATATCAATTGACGCGATATCATTGGTCGAGATCTTGAATAATCTATGATATTCACTATGGATTAGCACCATATGGATGGGCACCACGAATGCCCTTGAAGTTAAAAGGGAAGATTTATAAGACCGTCATTTGACCTGTCGTGGTTCTGAAAAAAGAAGAGGATGTAAAAAGAATACATGTGGCAGAGATGCGAATGTTAAGAGGGATGTGCGCTGTAGTTAGAATGGACAAGATAAGAACCGAGTATATTAGAGGAAGTCTGAAAGTATCACCAATCGATGAAAAATTGAAGAGTAATAGATTAGCGTGGTATGGGCATGTGATGAGGAGGTATGAAAAGCATGTTACTACAAGGATGATGAGTATGAATGTTGATGGATATAGGGGACGGGGGATGCCGAAGAAAATGTGGATGGATTGCGTAAGAATGGATGTGTATATGAAAGGGGTAAGTGCTGAGATGACGAGTGATAGAAAGAAGTATTAGGAAAATACATGTTGTGCCGATCCCACGTAGTGGGATAAGGGCAGGAAGAAGAAGATTTAAGCTTAATATACCTAAGCACTATCAGTGTCTATGGACGAACGTGAACCCTAAATATCAGCTGGTGACATATATGCCTATATATAAAAATATGCTATGTGAAAAAAATCGATTAACTGAAAATAATCCCTTAACGGAACATTTAATATCTAGTTTTTTATACTCACATGACCGGCAGCACAACCAGTGGCTTTTTTCGAAGCAACATTCGGCAGTCGACCGGTGCAAAGTCTACCTGTCTGCCATTTGCGAGTATTGTTGTTAACGGTCTTAAGTGAGTCACATGAAGATTATGTTTCCAACGATTTTAAAGTCAATCGGTGTGTGCAGTGTTCGATAATGTAACCCAATCCGACTGAACAATGGGAACATGAGGGTCTGTAGTAAAGGCTCTTTATATTGTTGCTTACTTCTTATATTATTAAGGTTACCACCAAGTCCAGCGATAACTACAACAATATTAGCTTTTGCCGACATTTATTTGGGAAACAAATAATTATTATTAAGTAAACTACTAAGATTATTTTGGTTTAAATAATAAACAAAAATCAACTAAGTTTCCACAATGAGCTACTACTTAACAAATTATAAAAAAAGGTATTTGATATACAGATAATAAACAAATTTTCACTTTTTAAAAGTATATGTTTTATCGTACAAACGCTAGTTAAGTAGACGGGTAGACTATTAAAAATAGAAAATGAAACAAAATATTTTGAACGAATTATATATATTTAAATAATCAACATAATTAAAATTGTAAGATTAAAATTATAATAACAACAGCATTAACAACTTAAATAATATAACAAAATTACAATTAAAGAACGTGTAATAATTTATAAATAAATTCTATCAAATTAAATACTTTAAAAAATATACCTACTTACTTTGTAATACAACTCTTATAATTACACAATTTAAAAATAAACACATATAATTAAAAATAACAACAATTAATTCTACATTATATAACTATATAATGATTTTTTATATTGACATTTTTATGACTATAATGGTCGTAATTTCATAAGCGAATAAAATTGTAGTAATAGGTATTTTGTCATTCTTAAATAATTCACATAGAACTTCTGATTTTATTATTATAGATAATTGGGAAACATTATTTATCGCTATTAAGCTAGGTTTTAATTATATTCAACTGTTTAGGTGGGGATTAATTAAACATTGCTGTCTTCTTCTTTCGAATGTCAAATCAACGATGACGGAAATGAGTGCTAAATAAACTCCCACTAAACTATGTTTATAAATAAGGCCGTTGGTGTAGAACCATTAAATGTTATAGCTGAAGAAATATCTGATAATTTATTAAAAAAACTATTTCTAAATTAATGAATGAGCATGAATATTGTCAAAATCATATTTCGGTCGAAAGTTATATTTGACTAGTAATAATTACTGACCGTACTTAAAATACACATAACAAATATTGGAAACGGTAATTTATTGGAAGCGGATATTAATAGGGCAGAATTTCATTCGACACATGTAGGTTACATCACTAAGTACCTTTTACTTAATGTATGATACATTCAAATACTAGATAAATTATAAACACAAATCAAGTACATAAAAACTGAGCGGTGCTTGCTTGATAAACGCCTCAATTTATTATATACAAATTTCATAGGCTAATTAAATAAAATATAGGCTAATTATTAAACGGGTTTCCAATATTTATTAAAGATAAAATAGTTAATAGAATTATAGTTACAGTTACAACGGTACTATTTCACAATACATTATAATTACTTATAAAACTTATAACGTTACGTATCTAAAGCCTATTCTACCCCATAAGAGGAGTAAACCCAAATAAACAACTTTGACACCGATATCATTGGTCACCGATATCAATTGACACCGATACCATTGGTCGAGATCTTGAATAATCTATGACATTCACTATGGATTCGCGAAAAAATGGCGTTTTCAATGTCCGCGAAGTTGTAATCGGAACATCGAAAGTTAAATTAATGTGATTATACCTAGTTAAGTGGAATAGTATTGCATTATAAATAAAGGATAATTAATCAAGAACTATTTAAAGTGCGTAATACAGCAGAACAATTAGAAAATCGCATGCAATTTGTAATTCTACGGTTTGTCTACCTTTACTCTTACTCCGATTGGCATAGGGTATATGTTCTTTTCTGTCACCCTGACAACGTTTATGTAAGATATCACGATAATTGGTCGAGTAGTTAAAACGTGAAAATGTAACAAACAAACAAACTCATTTTCACATTTATAATATTAACTAGATATGTTATTATAAATTCCAATATTGATAATTATAAAGTCAGAATCAATTTCAAGTTAAAAGCGATAGCGTTTCAAATGTTAGGTTTAATTGTTTGTATTTTCTACTTATTTTCTAGATTAGGATTTGATATTGATCCGAAAAAATACATTTTTCTAATTATATTTAATTTAAAACATACATTTGCCAGAATACTAGATAGTCTACACAGAATTATTTCCAGCTTCGAATTTAGTTATATCAGAAAGAGTTAAGCGCGTTTGTATTTATGCAATAAAATACTTCAATTGTAACGAAATCTAATTAGAACATTGATTTTACATTGAGTTAGCATTATTTGAGCATCTAAAACTATTCTACACAGTAAATATATAGATGAGGCAAATATTACATACACATAACAAACTAATATAGTAAAAAGTAATATTATTGAAAATGTACAAGATATATAACACAGATAATTAATATTTAAATATAAATGTGATAAAAAAATGAGATGTGTCAGCTACCATTTTTGCTAGATATATTATATATTAAATAATATATAATATATCTATTTTTTTAAACGAATACTTACCTATACATAGACACACGCTTGTAAGCACTCAAACACACGTAGCGATCGAAGTCTTATACTTATTTCGGCCTAGCTCTCATTCGTCAAGTGTAGCAACTCCACATTACACTCTAGACACTCGCAGGAAAACATGGAACTTCGTTCCAAAACCAACTCATTAATGAAAATGTTGGTAGTATTTTTATCCAAAATCAAATCGTAAATATTTTTCACTCGGATTGTAGACACTTGTTTAGCGGATGTTTAGATAAACACAGATTTTTCTCTTTCTGTCATCATTCGAAAGAAGAAGAAAGAATATTGTTTAACTAGCCACCCCCTAAACAACATTTATATGATAATAGTAGTAAATTTTTTTTGAATTAACATGACTTGGAAACCTTCAAAAAAAGAGCTTACCCATTCCTTCGAGGTCGGCAACTCATTTGCGAGAACCCCGGTGTTGCAGATGTCCATGGGCGGCGGTAATACCTTTCCATCAGGTAAGCCTCCTGGCAGTTTGCCCACCATTCCATAAAAAAATATATAGAACCGTATAATTCTAATTTCCACATCTAAAAAATACAAATCGAGTCGCGTTTACAACTTATGATTTGAATGATCTAGTCATAGGCTATTTAACGATCAAAGCAAAATGTTATATGTTATTTCATTGTTAATCTTAAATATACGGACACTATGCTGGCTGTACACTCTCGGCGATACATTTCGAAACTACAAATGAGCGTGAGAATGTGGAAGCGCATGATTTGAGATAATAATAATACGACAACCGTACCACGGAAATTACACTGATATAATGATGTCACAAAAGATTAAAATACACACACAAAACCGTGCTTATTCCTTTAAGATATATTTTCAGTGTCATGTAAAGGAATAAACGTTGACAGAAAACAAAGGAAAAGTAGATACGAACAAAATATAAAATACAGCATTATTAACATGAACTACTCTAGTATTTATTCAGTGTACGATATATCATCATCTAATTGTAATATCATTCACTTTCGTTCATTCGTTAAATCAATCATCAATTAAGCATATTGTATCTAGGTTTTATGTTTGTCATCACTTATTATATTTGATTGATAATTAACCTAGCTTATATTCTATGCTTATAATATTAAATTAAAATAGTCTAGTAATATATACTCTTTTATTCAGGAGAAGGTATGAAGCTCCACCTTATTGCTGCTTGCTTCAATGGTGGTGGATAGGTTTGGGGTATATTATTTAAGTAAATAATATTAAACGAGTTAAGTAAGGGTGATGAGTTGGCCATCGCATTATGGAAATATTAGTATATTTTGGAATGCATTTCACCAAGAGTTGTCTCATGATAAGTTCCTTCACCGTAAATCAGGAAAACACAAATTAGGCATAAAATTTAGCTAACAGCTGAATTGAATACCGTGAAATTATAACCCGTCTCACTTACTCACTTTTTTCTATAATAAAATAGCTACACATTAATATTATTACATAAAAAAAAAACATCACTCGATAGTTATTGAACCTGAGAATGTACAGCCAAAAATCTTCACGAATAATTACCGCAATTAGCAGATAACTACGTAAAGTTCGGAATAAAGGACACATAGTGTCGTTTAAGACAATCAGATGTATTGTGCGAACTGGATCCAGTAGGTAAGGTTGAGGACCGCGAAGAGCAGGGGGAAGAAGACGCGAGAGAAGCGGTCGATGCTGATTGCTCTCATACGTGCTTTGGCGGCTTCTGCTGGTTCCTGTCAATAATAACATAGCTTTGTATATTTACATACTTATCAGATCCTGTATATATGGCTCACTAGCAAAGTTGCTGTTTCCGTAACATAATAATTGCTTACTTATGAAATTGATGTTTTGTATAGTAAAAAATATAAACTATACATACATTACTATCTATTTCAGCTACCCTATATTTAGGGTTATAGAGTTAAGTTTTATAACCTAAAAGTTTTCAATAAACGAACTATATATAAAAATAATCGAACTGGTACGATCATTCTTATGGTTGAATATAGAAGATATGCTTTCGAATCAAATAAAATAACAATAGCAAACTATTTACAATAACAATTTTAAAAGGTAAATGAATCAACCATTTCGCTATCGATGCTCCAGATATACGGACAACATAATCCCTATGAAGTCTGTACTGATAAATTCACTCAGCGTTCCACTGAAATCTTTTCATTAATTCCTTGACATAGATTTACGAATGGAAATTTTCCTATTGCTTGTTGGCAATTTTGTACATGAACTAGTTGTTCCTCGTGGATTTATGTGCTTCATATTATATATGATATAAATATGTACGTAATAATTTGTTGTAACTTTTGTTAGTTTCAACAGATTTTAATAAAGACTAAATGGTACTTTAGAGATGTCCTTTTTTTACGTTTAGACTGACGCAGGTGCTTACTGGGCACGGCTGCTTCGGTAAGTACCTGCACGGGATAGCGAGGCGGGAGATATCACCCTCCTGCCATGAGTGTGGTGCGCCACTGGACACGGCACATCACACTTTGACGGAGTGTGCTGCGTGGGGGCCCCAGAGGCATACCCTAGCGGCGATAGTTGGCGGAGACATCTCGCTGCCGAGCGTGATTAATGCTATGCTTGGCAGCGAGAGGTGTTAGATGGAGATGGTCTCTTTTTGCGAGTGTGTTATGTTGCAGAAGGAGGTCGCGGAGCGAGAGCGAGAGGCGAGGTCAGCCGCCGCTGATTCGGTCCGCCGAAGAAGACCCGGGAGGAGGCGCCGACGCTATGCTCACCTTCTTCCTCCACCGTAAGCGCCGCTGGGGTTAGGGGGGTCAGTACCCCGAGAACCCCCTAAGAATGGAGGCCGCTTGAGCGGGCCAACCGTCGGTGCGTCACGGTAGGATGGGCATGCGATCCCGTGACGCCCCTTCGACAAGACGGAGTGGGTACCGCTGGTTTTTTAGTGGGTATTCCGGCGCCTTCAGTGCCGGCGAGCCACATACCCCCCCACCTCATGTGGGGGAAACGCGTAAATGCGTTTTTCCAGCGAAAAAAAAAAAAAGAGTTGGCCTTTTAATATGCAAATATTTGCATTTCCGTTTTATTGAAAACCCTCCACAAACAAACAGACAGATAATAAGAATTATGTTGGTTTCTTCTTTTTATTTTTTCTTTCCTAAATCCATTATTTTGAGATGTTTATAGATTCCATTTGTTGTAGGTCTAAGTTTACACAAACCTTACGTTAAAGTTTATAAATTAATTAGTTAAATCGTTATTATTGCTCTCATGACGCTAAACTGTCTCTTTGTCTGTTATTAGGAATTAAAAACAGCTGAAATATAAAAGGTAATAAAATAGAATATAAGTAATTTGATCAGCAAATAATGTTTGGTTTTCAAAAAAGTAAAATCTCATAAATATCCGATTCCAAGGCCTCTTTTGGTAAAAGTGAAACCCTAATCTTTAACTAAATATAGTCCATTTAAATAATAATAATTCAGGATTCTACCTTCGGTTTTGCAGCTCTGTCGTCCAGGATAATGTTGACAAGGCAGTACTCCATCAACGCCATGAACACGAAACTGAAATTATAAGAAAAAATAAATAAAATAATGATGCATGCATGACCTTGTAATTACAATGGCTCACCCTTAAACTGATTGTCAGATGCAGTTTTCTTTGGTGTCAGAATGAATGATGGGTGGGAGGTGCTTACCCAGGTGGGTTACCCATTTTCGACCTACTTACTACAGAGTAAGTAAAGTAATTGTTGTTATTGAATGGACGGTCGATGATGTCATCATTCGTCCGTTCTCACCGTTTAGTTTATTGTAATTTCCCACTATTATCTTACCAGATAGGGTGTCTCACTTTTGAAAATAAAACAAGAAAGAGAAAGACGATTTCAAACTTTTATACAGACTAATAACTTTACCTCATCTAATAGCTCCTCTCGGATCGTATTAGCGGATCATAAAGGTCACACAAAGAAACAGGAGAGCACAATACTTACACAGTGCACACAGACATAAAAGCGTCCACAGCTTTGAGATAGGAGACAGGTGGAAGTTGCGCCTGTGACTTCGCGTGTTGCGTGGAGAGTGTGAGAAGTGACGTCACGCCGAGTGTAACACGCGCTGGCGCAGCATCCGGTTTTATCCAGAACGATACCCACTAGCATGAAGATAATTATTAGCCTTAGAATTACCCAGTTAAAATATGAAGTTGGTCTACAGTTCACTTCAGGGACCCACGTAGCCTAACTTGGTAATATTTAAAAGTATGGAGGGTATACTATATAGCATTATAACGAAGACGAGCCGGTTGGCGTGGTTGGCAGATACTAGCCTTTCGCGCCGCAGGTCGTGCGTTCGATTCCCACCCAGGACAGACATTTGTGTGTATAATCATGTCTGTTTGTCCTGAGTCTGGGTGTAATTATCTATATAAATATGTATTTACAAAAGAAAAGTAGTATATGTATTATATCAGTTGTCTGGTTTCTGTCATTGTCTGGTCATAGTACATGCTCTGCTTAATTTGGGATCGGATGGCCGTGTGTGAATAATGTCCCAGGATATTATTATATATAATAATTAATGTTAACAAAGTAACACAATCATACTATATACATATCTATGTATAATAAGTCCAGCCGCTTTAGCTACTCTTTTTTTTGTTTGACAAACATTATTGTTATTAAAAAAAAAGATGCTGAAAGATGCAAATTTATATATGTTTACCTCAATTGTTCAATAACGAGTAATATTATATCATTAAAAGTAAATAATATCAGGCTAACGTTATAAAATTAATTAAATGGAAACTACATAAATTATAATGATGAAAAAGACATTATTAAATAAACCACTAAACATATCATCTCAATAAAAAAATAAAGGAGAGGAGGCCTTAGTCCAGCAGTGGGACATTTACAGACACTATACTAACAATATGCCCGAATTAAGGTGTATTTCTGGAACAGATTTTTAAACTTTTAAAATTAAATTTTATAAATTTATCGTTCTAAAACGTGTTTTATAACATATATTTTATTTGCAGAATGTCATACGCCACTGCGATTTATGTAATTATAGTTTGTTATTGTAAATGTGCAATTGTGGTTAGTTTAAGTGGAAGACCGCTATCAAATCTTCAATGTTATCTTGATCGAACAGACCGCAAGATAAATGCACGCTATTAACAAATAACTATTTTGTTTATTATATGTAACGTAATATTATAAATAATTATAGGGAGGGTTGGTCTCTATGAAAATTGTTTTGGGTTTTTTATTTATTGATTTAATATGTTCTTAAATACATGGCCTCATTTTAAAAAAAAATCCTATCAACTATTCTATTGGTTAATGCGATGTATAGCCTGACTGTTATAATAATTTGCAATAATAATCTCTAACAGTTTAAGAGATCCACGTTTAAACAAACAAAAAATTTTGTTTATACATTATATAATATGTATATAAATATATATTAATTATAATTAAAAGTTACCTTGTTTGCATAATTAACTCTTATTTAATTACTTAATAAGCGAACTTACAGACATAATGACGATGAGGCAAGTAGGTATATAAGTGTTGAACAGATGATAGCCCAGACGTCTCTTCAGCTTGAATATAACTTCCAGGCAAGTGAAGTTACCTGAAGATATATAAAATTCGAATTATTAAAAACAGCCTACTACTATATTCATTTACAACATAACATAACATCAAATTCTCATGATACTTAAAGTTAATGCATCTTCCTTGGAGCAAGGTATTCGTTTATTTAATACAATCTTGCAGATAGCATAAATTTAAATCTTATTGTAAGGTTATAAAGGTCGCATCTTGGTCATGAATACAGACGCTCGGAGTCTTGATATTTATCCTCCTTTTGAAGTTGCAACGGAACCACGCCACATACTAGTGCCATTACCATATTTCTGGCGTTTATTTCTGTCCATATACACGCTCGCGAGCGTGTCTTAAAACGACCAGGATCCCCCTGTGCCGTTATATAGATGATTAGAAAATTACACATAATTTATCAATACTATCTTAGGATGTATACAAATAGCTGTCTACGTTGAGTCCTATGCTCAATTGTCTGGAAGAGATCGGTTTCTTATCAATAATGCCGATTTTGTTTTTTGCTATTGTTTATATACGTTTTAAATATGGTGAAGCTTTAAATCGAAATGATATATCAACATTTAATTTAAAAAAAGGTAAAGTGGTCAAATGGGCGAAATAGTGGTAAGTAGTCACTATTGCCCATAGATATTGGCGCTGTAAGAAATATTATAGTTCCTTACATAGCTAATGTGCCACCAACCTTGGGAACTAAGAAGTTATATCCCTTGTGCCTTTAGTTACAATCACTCATCTTTCAAACCGGGACACAACAAAACTAAGTATTGCCATTTGGCGGTAGAATATCTGATGAGTGAGTGGAACCCAGACGGCACTTGCATAAAGCCCTACCACCAAATAACATGTTATAATATAATATATAGTTTATTGTAAGTATAATGAAATTTTCAACTCATGCATTACATATTTTTGTTCTTGATGAATATGTTTTAAAAAAGCCATGTTATATATTTACTTTTTTTATAGAATAGGAAGGCGGACGAGCATAGGGGCCACTTGATGGTAAGTGGTCACCAACGCCCATAGACATTGGCATTGTAAGAAATGTTAACTTGGGAACTAAGATGTTATGTCCCTTGTGCCTGTAATTACACTGGCTCACTCACCCTTCAAACTGGAACACAACAATACCAAGTACTGCTGTTTTGCGGTAGAATATCTGATGAGTGGGTGGTACCTACCCAGACGAGCTTGCACAAAGCTCTACCACCAGCAAAACTGTACAGTAAAAATAAAATAATTTCCATTCAAAACCCCTTTATAAAAGCATTATGTATCTATAAAAATCTATGCTTTTATGTACGTTACTAACTGTGCCCGCGGTTTCATCCGCGTATAACGTAAGAAAATCACTAAGAGCAGACTTGTAATATTTAGTTATGTACAACATTTTTAGTTTGTTTTTCGTGGGATATTCGTATTTATTGATTTTCGCCGCAGCTGGATCTAAACAGGGCATCTTATAATTTGCCACGAGAAACAGCATTCTTTTAAATCTATTTCGACATACTCGAATGTCTGCCCCTGTGCTTTATTTATCGTGACTGCAAACGATACTTTTACGGAAAAAATATTTTAAAATTGATAGTTAATTATATATTAGTATCGTAATAGCTTTTCCCCCCAATATAGTAATAGCTTTTCTTCCAGTTAATGATCTCCTGATTCATGAGACACTCGCTCCAAGCCAAGTTTATAGTAATCCGCATACGGTGAGACCAACTCACTATATATGATCTCCTGGTACATGAGACACTCGTGTTAAACCAAGATTATAGTAAACCGCGTTCGGTAAGACCAACTCTATGTATATGATCTCCTAGTACATGAGATACTCGCTCCATACGAAGATTTATAGTAATCCGCGTTCGGTAAGACCAACTTCATGTATATGATCTCCTGGTACATGAGACACTCGCTCCATACCAAGATTTACAGTAATCCGCGTTCGGTGAGACCTTTTCACTGTGTATTATCTCCTGGTACATGAGACATTCGCTTCATACCAAGATTTACAGTAATCCGCGTTCGGTGAGGCTAACAACAACTACACTACAAGTCTACACACACACACACACACACACACACACACACACACCTACAATAGAGGTAATTTTGTCAGAAATCTAAGAAGTTTTCATATTAAATTAATAATATAACTTGTTTGTACCATTGTATTAAACTACCGTTACGAATAATTTGGGACAAGGGTAATTTCATAAACACAAAATCCCAAATATAACAAAAAACACCCGACGATAATAAAAAAATGTAGTGCGAATAAAGTAAAAATCATCATGGATTAGTTTTAATCTTATGATTCTCGAAAATTGTAATCTTTATCTGTGTGATAGATAGCCTGGTTTATCCAGTAGTTCAAGGCAGGCAATATATGAAAAAAATTAAAAGAGCTAATTTAATGAGCTATCATCTCGAGCTCGCTGATTACTAGAGCTATCCTGTAAGACATAACGCGACACTCACCGGATAACATAAGCGTGAAATGCTAGAAAGTAATATGAGAGATTACCTGTAATTGTTATAGCATTCGGAGGAAAGGCATCATAGTAGCATATCAACGTAACTCGGTTTCGACATTTCTAGTAGGAAGCAAGTTTTATCCTCAAATATATTGAATATTACATTGCTATATGATAAAAAGAGGGCTTGATTCAATTATATGTCTATTGGAAGTGTCTTTCCAGGTTGTGGTATTTTGTCCACAGTCTTTAAATTGGTAAGCACAATCGCTGACAGTAATTGGCAATAATATACCTTACACCGCCAATGACAACCTTATTTATGGCATCTTAGATGATAACTAGGTCTGATAACTGACCTCATATTTATGCACATTTAATTAAAACCAGGACACATATATACAAGGTAATATTTAGCGGTTGAATAACTGTTGACAGGGTAGCACCTAACCAAAGCGTCCAGCACCGAGCTCTACACTTCTGGGATTATAAATATAAACGCCTTATAAGTTCTGTGAAGTCACTTCTTAAATAAGGAGCTCGTTGAGAAAAAAGAACAATTAATTTACGGGATTAAACGAACGAAATCAAGTTACAAGTAATTATTTAATTGCTAGCTCAGGCTTAATAGTTAGTAACTTTGGTATTAGGTTAATTAAAGAAGTTTTAGAATTTTTATTTATGTTATAATAATTAACATTAGTAAATTAAAAATATTATATTTATATTATATTTATATTATATTATTATATTTAATAAAAAGAAGAGGAGGCTTAAGCCTATACTCGAAATGCCGTGTATTAAACCAAAAAAAAATTTAAATCACTCTCACTCCTTGTAAAATGGTTAGGAGCTTTAAACAAAATGAATAAACGAAAGAAAACTCAAAGCTATTCAGATTCTGTACTCCGATCTTCACTTATTTTATTTGCTAGAAATTTTCGAGTTTAATTATTTATCTTTTTAATATAAATAATGTATTATTTTTAACTTACCAGTTGAATAAACTTGGGTACAATCAGCAGTTCTGTTCTGGACAAGTTCCAGTTGGGGCAGTTCGATGTTCTCGTCGACCACCAGGGGAACTTCTGGATCCCATTGAAAAATGAGGTCGTCTGTTGTATGAGACACTGGAAAAATAATAAAAAATATAACTAGCGTCTTTCTTAAAATTAAGAGAACAATATTAAAAATAATTATTTACAAATTAATTAATTTAAGACAATAGAAAATTTAGAAACAATATTTTCCATGTGTTACAACCAAATCAATTTGGTATTTGCATTTCATTGTATTACTAGAATCGAGAGTAAGAATACAGAATAAATATCAGCTAATTCAGTAAGGTGGAACTGTTTTAAATTTTAGTTGTCAGATTTTAATCACCAATACTAATAGAAACATTTCAATTAAAACCTGTAAAATCTTCAAAAACGTTAATATACACGGAAATTTGCATCTTACGTTAAAATTAAATTTTATTATTATTGTAATGAATACAACAAATAAGGAATGACAACTTAAGTTAATACATTATAATTAAAATTTGATAGAATCGTTATCTATATACGAGTGTACGATGTAGTATAAATAGGCGACTGCAGACCCGGAGATTCCGGGTTCAATTTCCAAGGTCGGGCCAATAAAAAGTTATTTGGTTTTTCTGTCAGAAAATTCTCAGTAGCAGCCCAGAGTCTGGAAGTTGGAAGTGGGTGTGAACCCATACATCATACGGGAGTGACTCTCGTGCCTCGGAAAGCAGTAAAGCAGTTGGTCCTGTGCCTGAACTCTTTCCGGTCATATCGGATTGCCGTTCCATCGGATAATGAGTGTAAGGGAATAGAGAGTGCACCTGTGTTTACGCACACACTTATGCACTATAATATCTCCTGCGTAGTTGGCTAATCTCTCTTGAGATTGGCTGCCGTGGCCGAAATCGGTTTGGAGTCATTATTATTATAAATAGGCGAATACAAAACAATTTAGTACATTTTTTTCTTTCTTTGTCAACCGATTTTTCTTTTGGTTGATATTAATTATCTTCGTATAATCAATACGAAAAATCGAAAATAAGAGTAGATAAAATAACTTCGAAATAGAAATTTATATAATACTGTTCAAAATATGATATGATAAGATTGATATGATCATTCTTAAATTTTCATGATTGCGTCGAATTTCGACCACTGGGCGAACACTGGTCAATATAAAAGTAGGTCAAATTTTATAAGGTACCGAAAAATCCATTAGGCTTCGTTAATGTACATCATAAGTGCACCACGTCCCGGACTCCGACATCACTTAACGATCTCCAAACAAATAACAAGTAGAACTCAAAAATAACCTTCAAGTGGGCTTTACCTATTTATGGACCTTCTCCACACCGACTCGATCACAGCTCTCCAAAGATCTTCAGATAAAAAGAGCTGACATCACAAGCGGAGACGAGAACACTTGCCCTACATTTAAGGTGCTACTCGACGAATCAATTTTTTCGTATCACTCAACAAACTTCACCCCCGAAGTGCTTACAAATGTTTGGCGATCGAACGCTCATTGTTGCAATATTGTAAGAGAAATAATTTATAAATATTTTTTGCAGTTCATTCATTATAATTAAGGGCTTAATTAAAGATAATGCTCATTAATAAATGATGAATTATATCTTTAGCACTGTTTGTAGTTTAAGAGAATATTTGCAATTTCATAAAGGACCAAAATTCTCTATCTAATTATCTGCACTGTATAAACAAACGCTGGTTCCTATTTTGCTTCGAAAATTAATCCGAATTGCTTGACGATGCGGAAATACAGCACTAGCAAGCTATACACCATATGTCAATTTAGATTTATAATTAATTAAAAGTCCTTGTATATCAAGGACGTATTGAAATAATACTTATGTTAAAAAGGTAAAAAGGGCTCAATAGGTATACCGTTTAGCGATGTGAAAGCTGCAGATTAAAAGCTGACTTAACGTTTGTCGTCCCTAATCCCAAAGCAATATATAAGCTTAATTGGATTGAATAAGAATGCCTTGAATATATTGCTAGAATTCATAATTAAAAAAAAAGTCGTAAGTTGAAATACGTCATACAATATAAAACGCGCCTGTGACATGTTGTTTGTTTGAAACATCAATTGATGTTTTATTTTAATGTTTTTGCAGTCTAAACCTTACTTTACCTTACACTAATTAGCTAAAACATACTACGCAGAGTTTTTAGTTTCAATTGAGCTCTTTTTAAGCACCCACTAAGCTAATTGGTACTTTACTAATAAGTGACAACATTACAGACTGGAATCAACCGTCGGTTTCTGTATATGAGAGTAGTTTTAGTAGTTTATTGTTCTTTTATTCTATTCTATAAAGTAGGATTCTACGAACCGTGGAATGAGAACATGTTTATATATTAATTTTCTGTTTTATTTTTCGTATATTATCTATAGTTTGGGCGTCTTTCAATCTGAAATTTTATTACACGGTAACATTAGACAGTTTCGATTTTTATAATATACTAATTAAATCTTTCCTGCGGATTCACTCCCATTACATTTAGACAGCAGTTTTTTTAATATACAATAAATAAATGGTAAGTCGTCACCACCGCCCATAGACATTGGTATCGTAAGAAATATTAACCATCCCGTAGATCGTCAGTGCGCCACCAAGCTTGGTAACTATGATGTTATGTCTATCAGAATAGGAAGGCGGACAAGCATATAGGTCACCTGATGGCAAGTGGTCACCAACGTCCATAGAAATTGACATTGTAAGAAATGTTAACCGTCGCTTACATAACCAACGAGCCACCAACCTTGGGAACTAAGATGTTATGTCCCTTGTGCCTGTAATTACACTGGATCACTCACCCTTCAAATCAGAACACATCAACCCAGACGAGCTTGCACAAAGTCCTACCATCAAGTAAATTAGGTAGTAAGTTGCAATCATCGGTATTGATTGTTTAAGGTTACTTCTTATCTCTTATTTATTTGAATATCAAGCTAACAAAATACTACATAATTAGAAAATTATAGTATTACATAAAAATTAACAAGCGAGGTCTTACATTGTATATCCTACTTATACGCTAACATATAAATATTGAATCCCATCAAAAACATAAATGTGAAATGAGAGCCAAGTTCAGTATTATGATATATGCCTTGATTGTTGACTTCAACGACAAAAGAAGTGAGATCTAAATGGTTGCCAAGTTTAATGGTCAGTCCTAATATTTATTCATAACAACATAAAATATTTTATAACAACTTAAAATATCATTTCTTCTTATAACTTAGGATAATATATTGAAGCCTAAGGTCTGACTTGGCTAGTTCTCATATACGAATTATTATTACGTACCTACTAAAACAGTCATGGAAGAGCCCTATGTTTGATAGCTAGTTTCTACCAGCAAGCCAAATTTTCGGAAGAATAGAATAACAATTTACAGCTTTAGAACTTACGAAGGCTATAATATAAGTGTGTGCATGACTAATTTCAAGTAATTTGATATAACTTGACTTGTAATGTTATATATTGGAATATAAATGTATTTTTATTAATGTGCATTTTTCGCTCTTTTAATGTATTTAAGGGAACTTGATTGGTTTATTTAGACGTTATGTATTTATTGTATTAATTTAATTCATTGTGTTATTTTACTGTTTGTTTCGTGAAATATAAATAAATAATATGGAAGGTGAAGACTTTGGAGTAAATCATTATTAGGATGAAAATTTAGTTATCAACGTATTAAAAAATTGCACATTAAATTAATTTTTAACGTAACGTTAACGTTAATTGCTGCGGAGAGAATATCTAATGATAATCCTATTAAAGTGAAGTTTACAACTTGAAACTCGATCAAACACACGAGTACGGTAAGCTCACTATATATCTGCTTATATACATATGCACCTATATGGATCGAGGAAAGTCACGCGAACAATGACCAATATCTAAGCAATATGACAGTTTCGTATTTCTCTATAAAATGCAGTGAGACTTTTAAAGCATTTATGTTCATGTAATGAAAAATATAATTAAGATATTTTGGTTTAATATAAGAAGGAATTATTGTAAATTAGAACAGAGTATATTGTTTTAATTTATATTATTTTTCAAAGTTGACGAAGTCCCTCCTCAAGGCGCTATTTCACCTCGTTTACTACTCTTATTAGGTGAATATTTCTTTTAAATTACAGTTAATCTTTAAAATCATCTTCCAACCAATGAAAATATCGAGTAATTTGATGTCCTCCTGACCGATTTCGACCCCGGTAACCAATCTCAAGGAAGACTAGCCAGGACATTATATACAAATATAGGTGCACTCTGTATATCCTTACTATCATTTACAGTACAGTAACAGCCTGTGAATGTCTTATTGCTGGGCTAAGGCCTCATCTCAATTTTTGAGTAGAATGTTTTGGAGCTTATTCCACCATGCTGCTCCAATGCGGGGTGGTGGAATACACATGTGGCAGAATTTCAGAGAAACACATGCAGGTTTCCTTCACCGTCAAGCACGAGATGAATTATAATCACAAATTAAGCTATCATTATACAACTATAACTATCATTTGATGAGACGGTATTCCAATACGATAAAAAAAAAATATCAAAATCAGCAAAAATATAAACATATGTAAAAAATATTTATTGTATCTATATTTTCGGAAAAAGTAAGTGTAATCAACTTATTTGACACCAAACGCTATTGTGTTTAGTCGAAATTCAGTGAGTATATAAATCATATAGGATTGAATATTACATAACATATAAGACAAAACTAACGACACCACTTGATCAAGTTGTAATAAATAAATTATGAGCTACGCGGGAACATATGAACTGACATAGACTTAAATCATAACCCCTTGCTTTTCCGCAGTCAGATAAAAATAGAACACAGTGATTAGTGACTTAATCTGCGTGACAGCTCAGGGGTCTTAAAGTTCCTCTCGACAACTCGTTATACATTCGATGGCTCTTGAATAACGCCACCGGCACACGTTAAACTTAAACGCCTTTGTTCTCTTTGAATACATTGAAAATGAATATTAATCAGTGTGAAAAGTGAAGTAATTATACCAGAATCCTCTCCTGTTAGTAAACTAGCTTAGAAGAAAGATTAGCTTTCGATAATGTGATAATCAGGGTCGGATTTAGGGGAGGGCAACTGGGACTACAATCCCAAGGCTTCCTCAATCAAGAGAGCAGAACCACAATTAAGACTTAGAACAAAATACATCGCAATTCCTACTAATAAACGCATACATAATTAGTTCAATCCAAGAAATAATAAGAAAGTAATAATGTATAAATATTAACTCAAGAGTAATAGACAAAATTAAAACCGAGTCAATAATTGCAACCTAAAGCCAAACCGTTTTTAATATTTCAATGCAATATTATTGAAATTAATAAAAAAACACAAAACAATCAGACTAAAAGACAAGACAGAAAAACGCATAGAAGAATGCCTATTATATATGGCAGAAATTCACAGACAAAAAAAAAATTGTTTTGGCTTTGGTAACTCACAAATACTCAAATTAACTTTAAAATAGGTAGTTATTTTGAATTCACAGACAGACACTTCAATTTAATTTATTTTTATAGTTATAGCATATAGCGGAGTATTTTATTATATCTCCATGATTGTTAAAAAAATGTTTAATTATATTTGGGCCTTTCACTCCTTTGCTGCAAATCCAATTCAGGTTTTAATCCCGCTGATTTCCGTAAAAGCTTTTTTTTTATAATACGTATTGTTAAAACAAGTCCCGTAAAATATTGAAATCGTCGCTTTGATATTCCGCCATATTAAAATTGAAGAAGTTCCTTATTTAAATCTGAGTTTTATGTTTATTCTTCGTTATGAGAAATTAAATATTTTCAATATAACCTTCTTGATAAGTCATTAAAGTATTTTATAAAATAAAAAATTAACATCTCGTGGGAAATTCCGTTAAAATTCAATTCAACGAATCTAACTTATATTGCAAACATAGTTTTTTTATTACATCAAATCACAAGAGAAATTACCATAGAATTTTCAGTTCGTTAGTGGTTTATCAATCGAAATAGGTCAATATTCATATTTAAAGAGTAAATAAAAAATATTTATTTTTCACAAATATACATTTTTGCTATTTATTTCATGCAGGACTTCAACGACATCAATGAAATGTAAAAATAATTGCTTATCAAATTAAACAAAACATACTTTATTTAAATAATATAAGACGCATCCAATTTCAAGCACTTTCAATTTGTAATATAACAAGATTACAATAAAGACAAAACAACATAATAATACGTAAAAAAATTAAAACATGTTCAACATTGCTATTTTATATCTATAGGCGTATTAATTTTTATGAATCTGTGTTAACACGTAATTAAATCCACTAAAACACTTGTAAAGCGAAACGAAAACCGAATAAATTTAACTAAATTTAAATTAAATTAAATACGAAAAGAAAACTTGTGTAGAACTTCAAAATTTCGTGACAAAATAATCTAAAACTGTCATAATTTGATGAGAGTATAATAAATAAATATTTAACCACAAAAAAAATGAAAAACTAAAGTGAATATTTAATTTTATTTGGTTTGTTAACTTGAAGAGCTTGTCTTTGTGCAATGCAGCTAGGTTAATAAGGTTGCTGCACTCAAAAACTTCATTAAGTCTGAAGTGGGTACAGATAGCAATTTTTCCACTATATTTTAATATCATATTTAGGGCTGGCAACAATTCATGTCAACATTATAGTCATAATAATAAAATTATTTTATTGTTTTCATATTTTTGTTATAAGTTATTCATTTTAAAGTACACACATATATGCACATTATGCATGAAGTGATTATATTATGTAAGTGGAGCAAAAAAATCTTAAGGATATCTATATGTATCAGAGTTCTGTTTGTCTGTTTATCTGCTTGTGTCTCTATCATTGAGATGGAGGAATAAATTCCAAACTTTCAAACAGAATAGATCTAGCATCCACGAATGGATGATACGACAATATTGCGGGTTGTAACTGTATAAAAAATATGTATCTCGTTTTAATCCCTTTTTCCATCCCACCAAACCCAAGTTTGCATCATATCATATTTAGAATGACGCTTAAAACAACAGCAACTTATAAATGAGTAATGCCCCAGATTGAACCTGCAATCTTTTGGGAATCTCGGCTTTAGGTTTAACACAATATTATATGAAAACTAGTTTCTATGGCGGCTTTTCCCACGTTAGGGCAGGTGTTAGGTATTCTTTTCTACACATCTGACAACCTGTATGCAAAATTTCATCATAATCAGTTAAGTGCTGCAGACATGAGCGCGTTGCAAACAAAATAAATTCACTTCACATATATAATATTAGTTAGGACTGTAAGTTATTTTGTATCAATGTTTTAACGTATTTCTGTAAAAAAATATCGCTACAAGTTAACAGATTATGAAATACTTTCGCCTATATAATATAAGTAGTTAGATGAAAACGTATTTAATAATATATCTACATTTCTATTTAACACGAGTGAGTCGAGTACAGTCGAATTAATCGCTGTCTTCATTCAGGCTACTTTTGTGCATCTCTTGATGCGCTCAACGTTTCCTGCGGTTTAGCGACCCAGCTCTGAATTATCTGTGTCAAGGTACTTCAATTTTAGAACGAGGTTTGGATGTCATATAGGGGTGAAGTTTGTTTTTTTCTGGTTGAAGTTTTGTTTATAGATAAAATTTTTGCGATGATGCATTATTTAAAGTGTTTTATGTATCAAATTAAAAGCTCAGTAAAGCCTTTTGAAATTGCGCTGGTGACATGGTATATATTTTATATTCTTATTGTAGTAACCCTTAGAATGTGTCAGACTTTAGTCATTTTTTTTTTTACTTTTTAATACACAGCGATCGTAACCTTCTTAATATTTTGTATATTTATTTAATATGACTCGTTTTTGTTCGTATTTCGTATTATGTCAAAAACATACACACAACAACTATACAAGTTATTTCTATCTTAGTATTCTATATTGCTTATTTATTAATATTTTAAATATAAGGTTTCAATTTATCAATTGGTAAAGCTAAAAGTATCTGTTGGATATTCATATACACTTATAAATAAACTAGCTGACCCGTGCCCACTTCGTTGGGCGGTAAACATTTTTACTTGTGATGAAATTATGATTCTGGTTCGGTTAGTACTAAGTGCTATGATTTTTTTTCCTGACTGGCAAATGTTAATAAAAAAAAAATCGGGTTAATATGTAGCCTATGACACTCACACACAATGTGGCTCGCTATTGCTACTTAAAAGAATTTTCAAAATCGGTTCAGTAGATCCAGAGGTTACCCTTTACAACCTCCCAAACTTTACCTCTTTATAATATTAGTATGGATTGAACATCAATGCAATTTAATTGGGGAAAAAGAGTAAAAATTGAGTATCTAGTGGATTTCTCTCGATAGAATCTTCCTTACGAAACAGTGCAAAAACAATGCTGTATTGTGCTGTACAAATGATTAATGTAAAATGATGATTCAAAAGTGCTTTTAAGTATTTAAATAAAAGATAATTTGATTAAAATCAATCAGTCAAACGTCTACCATTTTAGATTAGCAAATATGTAATATTGTCACTTCGCAAGCTTATAAAACATCACTAAAGCTAAATTATATATTGTGACGCAATCTTATTATAAATAGTAGGTAATGTACTATAGATGAATATATTACACCTATATTAATTCGCAAGTAATAAATTATAAAAACTTACAGCTCTCCATTTGAAGCTTGCACTCCTGCGTGTCATGTGGATAGATGAGGAAGTTCATAGCGCAGCTCAATTTCAAGGTCAACTTCACCATATACAAGATGGTTTTGTCCTTGTATAACCATACGTAGTGGTTAGGTATCGTCATCGTTTGGAATGTTACAGATTTTGCATTCTTAAAGAATGAATCTGGTCGCCACATTTGTTTCAACCAGTCCACTTCCAGGAGTCTGAAAAATGTTTGATATATCAATCTGTACATGAAAAAGATTAACGAAATGACGCGTGTAAGGATACATACCTGTATTCAGTAGTCATGTTTTCCGGTAATCTAAGCCGAAAGTCTTTCCAGGTTTGAGCAAAGAATATATCAGCAGCGTAGGTCTAGAAAAGAAAACCAAGTTAGACGCCATTCTATGAGTTTTGGTTACATAAAAAAAAATGTGAAAACCCAGGATACCCCTGACGTAATCGAGTGTGGAGTTAATGTCCATTAATGCTTATAAAATATATTATGGTGACATTTTTATTTTGAAAATAATCAAAGATACGTAAACACTCAAGACCTTAAAAGAGGAGTATTCCTTTTATGAATTACACATTAAATTGCGACACATATTTTTGAAAATCTTGATATCATATGTTTTACCATTAAACTTTAAAAGGATTTATCTACTGTAATTAAGATCTGCGCGACTGCTGATTCAAGACCGCAGCTTGTAGAATGAGCCTGGCTATTCAGCAGGGCAATACCGCCGGCTTAGACACAATGCTGCATATTCTATTGAAGGCCATCACTTAATTACGTTATAATTAAAGTATTTTTTATTAGTTTGTACATAATATTATTTATATTTACCATAGAGTTTTCGTCAATGGAGTCGAGTCCCATGACAGTGACATGGAAGTTCACTATGGTGGGCTGGTCGTCCTTCTTGGGGGGTCGCATTTTGTCATACAAGCGAGGGTCATCAGGTAGAAGATCTTGGAAGGCAAGCAGCGTTGACCTGATAAAGTTATAAATATACTTTCCTACATTATGTAAACTAAATATATTCTATTCTGATATAAACTTATCATATATATTATCGCCAAGCAGTAATGCTTAGTATTGTTGTGTTCCAGTTTGAAGGGTGAGTGAGCCAGTACCAATGTCTATGGGCGGTGGTGACCACTTAAGATACGGTGGCCCACTCGCAATTCTGCCTATGTTATACAATAAGAATTAACAAAAATAAAACGCTGAAACTCTATATATATATATCAGTCAATCAATCAGCCAATCATCGTCCACTGCTGAACATCGGCCTCTCCCAAGGTGCGCCAAAGCTAACGGTCCTCCGCCTTCCGCAGTCGGTGCCCGCTTCTTAAGGTCATCTGTATGTATCCTATATTGATATATGTATATCTGTATATATGATGATGTACTTGTCAAAGAATTTCGTTTTCATTTTTACAAACATAGGGTTCCTAACACCTCTCACGCAACTGCGAAGGCACTTGCGGATGCTGGTACTATGTATGTATGTATCTGCAGTTAGTCTAGATATTCAGGGAGGAAAACTCCCAGCGTTTATAGCTTGAAGAATAGTAAATGTATTTTAATATTTGTTTATTAATATTTGGATTGCCAGCTTTCTACACAAGCGTGGCCTTCGTGTTTTAGTTGATGGTTGCGCTTCACAATTCTATGTAGTGAATGCTGGGGTCCCCCAGGGATCTGTGCTATCTCCCACACTCTTTCTTTTGCATATCAATGATATGCTCTCTCTTGGGAACATACATTGCTATGCAGACGATAGTACAGTGCATGGTGGATACCACGGACGCGCAGTGGCTGGGCGAGCGGAAATTGAGGAGAGGCGGAAGAATCTTGTCATTGAACTCGATAGAACATTAGAGCTCATCGCCAAATGGGGCTCTGATAATCTTGTTGCGTTTAATGCCAAGAAAACACAGGTATGCGCTCTCACAGCGAAAAAGTCAGTATTTTCCCCTCTTCCCTCCCTCTGTGGTACTCCGCTGGTGATACAAAGCAAAATCGCCATGCTGGGGATTGACGTTCGCTGCGACCTTAGTCCAAGGGTTTACATCGAGGCTGTTATAAAAACAGCTTCACGGAAACTCGGAGTTCTGAACAAGGTGCGGCGTTTTTTCACGCCACAACAACTGTGCCTGCTGTACAAAACACAGGTACGGTCTTGCGTGGAATATTGCTCGCACCTTTGGGATGGCTCCGCTAAGTACCTACTGGAGGCCTTGGACCGGTTGCAGCGACGTGCCGTACGCATTATTGGCGACGTAAAGGTCACAAACACCCTTGAACCTTTACAATTGCGTCGTGAGATAGCAGCACTGAGCGCTTTCTATCGACTGTATCACGGCGAGTGCTCTGAGGAATTATTCTCTCTAATTCCTGCTTCCCCCTTCCTTCTTAAGTCCACGCGAGCTGGTTCTCGATGTCACCACCTAACTGTGACATCAATTCCATCGCGAACAAAGAAATTTGGCAACTCCTTTCTTTGTCGCACTTCCAAAAAATGGAATTCCTTACCAGCTCACGTGTTCCCCTCCTCTTACAACCCGGGTTCCTTCAAACGAGGCGTGAAGAGGCATCTTGCGGGCCGGCAAGGCGAAGGCGGCTAGTGCAGAACGTTTTTCCCATCTGTACTGGCCGTCGTCGCGTTTGGACTCTACTACCACTTACCATCAGGTGGATTAGAGTCATTTGCCCTCCCGGTGAATATAAATAATGTAGATGTTTATTTTTTTAATTTATAAAAGCCTCAATGTAAAAGAAGATATCCGTTTATTTATTGTAATCAAAATAGAGCTCATTTAATTAAAATATTTAATAAATTAAGGTAACAATCTCATGAAATATTTTTAAGGATATTTAAAGAAATCTAAGCGACATAAAAACAGTATTTAACATTTTAGGTCGTCTAACATTTTAACGTCTCTCAGTTAAACTTTAATTTCCTAAACCACACAAATGTTTTATTTTAATAATAAGGCATGCAATAATACTGATTTATTTATTATTTATTCATAATAATTATATATTTTTGTTTATGGACAAAAAAAAATCAAAACAATTTTTAAGTAAATTATATTTTAGATTAATTCAATCAAAGAAAATAATTTTTTTCTTAATTAATCTGAATCAAGTATAATGCTAACATACATATAAAAATCTGATCACTGTTTCTTAAAAGTATAATCACCCTTGAAATTTACAGAATATCAGGCAATTTTTAATCACTCAGTTAAGTGTTTTATCGGTAACGAGCTGTGCCCGCAGTTCCCGTGTATAACTTAAAGAAATCACTAAAAGCGGACTACTGAAATACTATATATTTCAGTAGTAGCAACATTTTAAGTTTCCTTTTCGTGGGATATTAATATTTATTGGTATATATATTGCCGCATCCAGATCTAGATAGGGCAACAAACAATGGGCCATGAGAAAAACTGAATTCCCTTAAACCTATTCCGATATATTTTAATGTCTGTCTGTGTGCTTTATTTATTATGACTGTAAACGATACCTTCATAAGAAATTGTATCCTTTTAAAACTAAATGGTAAATCTGAATTTAAAAAATAAGTACTAATGATTAACTAACTATTAAAAAACGATTAATTATAAATTTAACGAAACAATGAGAAAAAAATCTACGCAAATAATGGATTATTTTAAAACTAATTTGATTACCATAAAAAAAGGTTATAGTAAGTCATCCTTAAATGATACACATATGATATCGTGGATCCTTTTTTTATCTTTTAAGAAAAACAATTCTGGCATACGTGATTGTTGCTAAACTATAACCGTTTAGGCAGCGCACGCAACAAAAGCTCTCAAAAAGGAATACATTTTTCCTGTTTCTGCAACCTTTTTTATTGATGCTTAGCTCATATTGGTTGTAGCTTGATGTTAAATTTTATAATAGCCTTTAATAAAGGGGAACACTAACATAATTTTCAATTTGAACCGGTATTTTTTGAAATTATCGCGTTCAACCAAACAAACTCTTTAGCTTTATAATATTAGTAAAGATTAGTTAACGAGTATAAAATAAAAAAAAAAACTTATAACTCAACAATTATTATCACTTTCAAACTATTTCTAATGGAAAAAAGAGATCAAAACGTTAACGATGAGGTGCGAATAAACTAAGTTCTTATTTAAATTCTGCTTCGTCAACTGCTGTTGATTCTAATACGCTACTGTGTTTGATATTTTTTTTAAACTCATGGTAGGTATCTTGATAGAAACTAATATTTTAATTTGTAATTTTAATTTCATGTGCTTATTTCTAACTTAATTCTACCAACCCGCATTGGAGCAGCGTAGTGGAATAAGCTCCAAACCTTCTCCTCAAAAGGGAGAGGAGGTCTTAGCCCAGCAGTGGGACATTAACAGGCTGTTACTGTGTTTAATTTGTATTCAAAATTAATCTCGTTTTCGGCGGTAAAGAAAAATATCGCCAGAAAGCTTGCAAGTATCGGATGAAATTGTGTCACATGGGTAACACCAAAGCTCTTCAAAATGAGAGGCCTTGCCTGGCAAATATCTATTTATGCCACTGTATGTTAACATCTATTTCATGTAGGTAATTGCCAAAAAAAGTGACAAAGTGATAGTCGAAGTCAAGAATATTTATTTAATATAAGCGTTACACTTTCTTATGTTATAACAGCGTGTGAATGTCCCAATACTGGGCTAAGGCCTCCTCTCCTTTTTTTTTGAGGAGAAGCTTATTCCAACACGCTGCTCATGCGGGTTAGTGCTTGCTTATGTTCCTGTGTATTAAATGTGTTACTGCCTCGTTGGTCTAGTGGCGTGATGTAAGGTTGCAGACCCTGGTCGTGGGTTAAATTCCCAGGTCGGACCAATAAAAAAATATTGGGTTTTTCAGTCAGAAAGTTTTCAGTAGCAGCCCGGAGTCTGGAAGTTGGAAGTGTGCATCCCGTGCTTCGGAAAGCACGTAAAGCCTTTGGTCCTACCTGCCGTCCCATCGGATTATGAGAGTTAGGGAATAGAGAGTGCACCTGTGTTTGCGCACACACTTGTGCGCTATAATATCCTACTGCGTAGTAGGCTAATCTCTCTTGAGATTGGCCACCGTGGCCGAAATCGGTCTGGAAGACATTATTATTATTATTAAATGTGTTAATCTATTAAAATAAACGAAATAGCAATGATGATAGTGGATAAAACCAACGATACACACACACGTTTTGGTACCGTCTACTAATTATTCCGCCATAGTACAATAAAACTATTATAATTATATTTTATGAATATGACATATTCATATATATATAACATATTCATTAAAAATATTACACCCCGTCTTATTGCCTCTACTGGTGACATTAGGGCTGGTTCATTTTTCGCCCAGGGAATGCGTAAATTAATGTTTTATATTAACGTAAAATTTAGAACCCTACAGAAAAATCCAAAAAATACGAGAAGTAAAAATCTCTAACCAGTCATTGATAAGCAAAGGAAAATACAGTTTGAGATGATCAGGAATCACACAATACAGGTACCTACAAGGAGGTCATTAAAATAATATAGTCTAAGTATGAAAGACCTTCTTAATAAGAATTTCGCCTTATTCGTCTTCAAGTTTCAAATGAGAGATTCGTGTCAAGTAGACGCGTTTGAATGAAAAGGATGGCTCGTTTTAACCAACTCGATTGGGGTCGTGAAGTGAGTAATGTGTTTTATCTTTTTCAAAGCAATTTTTAATGAGAAGAAAATCAACCAAATATAAAAAACTACTTATATATTTTCTTGTGATTGTTTTAAAATTGCTAATGATATACTTATTTGTATTTTTATATATATTATATATATAAATAATGATGCTATAGCTTAAATCGACTTATATTATAAACTTCGTAAACATATTTAAATTCATAATATTGTTTAAAGATATTATGTAGATCCTTCTGACAATGAGCACTACCCTTGCTTTTTATAAATTATCTTTAGACTATTTAAAACCGACAGTAAATAAAAAAATATATTAAAAATACATGTGTTTGTACTTCAACCGCATAAGGTGATTTTTTTAATAACCGGAAACAACTTTCGATTTCCTTGTATGCAACAATTAATAATGTTCGTATCGTTTTAAGAAATACATGACATAGTTTTTTTTTTTTAATTTTCTATGAATGTTAAGATTATCATCAAAAACTTTACGAGATTTTTAAGTTCTACAATTATATTGATGAATGTGTAGATGATACTTACTGTGCATAACAAAGATCTCCAGCTCCAAGCCACAGACGAATCAACAGCATCGATAACCATAATAATTTTTCAGCAGCCATTTTGTTTTTGGAATATTTTAAATTTTATTAAAATGTATCTACATATTACTTTTATTGATAATTATTTTTTTTTTTTGTTTATATACATTCAAATTGTTCACTTTACTTTTAATTCGTTAAAACTATTTTCTATCTATAATTTATCCAACATTATAATTTTTGTATCATGTCTCCTTCAACTACTTAGTGATGTGAAAAAATTAAAAATGTAACCGAGACACAACTTTGACAGCAGCGTTCGAAAGCGCGCGAAACAGTGATGGACGTTATGAAAAAAAACTCAATTTTTACTAATATTTTGCACATGCGTACTACATGGTATACAGTTTTTAAGCTTGACAATCAAAGAATAATGTAGTTTTTGCATTGTGTGGGATATTTTTATGTACTTTGTGGTAAACTATAAAAATGAGATTAGCTAAGCTTTCAGCTAGTCTCGGATTCGATTTCCAATAAAAGTAAAAAAAAAACTAAGGTATAGTTTTTCCTTATTAAATATGTCGTTCATAATTTGAAATGTAACTATGATATTTATTAATTTTATAATTGATATATTATTAAATGACAAATGAAACAGAAATGAAAAGTAGGAAGTTATTATTAATTTATTTAGTGTCTGGTATAAATTAAATTATCAATAATCATACTATAAAATAATATTATATACGTCGATTCCATTAAAAAGAAGAGGAAAGCAATGAAATAGTCACTTCACTTTACTAATTAATTTTGATTCTATCTCGTTCATCTTGTAAAATGATTTTATTCAATATAGTAATTATTTTTATTTCATGCATTTAGATATAATATAACATAGAATGATATAATGATATAATATGACATAGAAGAGTTTCTTCTGCAAAACGACAATATTAAAAAATATTTTTTTTGTCTGGCGTGTATCTATGCCAGTTGAGCGTAAACTATTCTGCCAATGTCACGTATAAAAGAGAAAACGATATATTATTAGCATGCCATATTATAATTGTCAACCATAGTAGACTACAGATAACATTAAAAAACTACTGTAAAAAATTAAGTAACTTTTTTGTTGTACTTATAAACTCGTTACTTCCACCAGGGAAATTAAATTACTTATTAATTAACATAACGTGTATAAATATTTACATAATTCTAATTATATAAATGATAATGATTATGAACTGAACTTGACCTAAAAGTGGTCGTGAGAGTGTAATGTTGGCCGATGTTGATCTGTTTGATCGCTAGTTAGAACCTTCTCTTGATACCTACAAGCTATTATTGGCTGGTAAGCTTTAAAGCCACTTGAGCACGTTTCCCTGGTGTCTTGCTGATTTACATAGAGACGTTATAACATATTGTTTTAGGTTTGGTTAAATCGATATATAAATTGTAAACGTTATTAATTTAATCTAGTTTAAACCGGATATTTCTATTGACCACGTTTATGTATGTATGCTCACTTGCCTTTGAGAGTGTAGCTCTGCATACTTAACTATTATTTGTTAAAAATAATTAGACTAGTTTCCACCCGCGTGTGAGGGGGAGTTGTTAGGTACTCTAAGTTCTCTTGTACCCCTGACAACGTGTATGCTATTTTATGATGATCAGTTATCATCAGATCAGAGTAGTAAGAACGTGAAAGTGTAACAAGCAAAGACACTTTCACATTTATAATATTAAGTATGAACTATAACTTAGGTTCGACTAATTAGGAAGAGATTAAAAATAATTTTTAAGTTTCTCATCATATTTTTTTATCTATATTACAAATTTTAGATCGAATACTCATACTACGCTACTTGCTTAAATTATTTATTATGTTTATGAAAAATGTTTGTAAAAATAATAAGCAATTATTTATATAGTTATATGAACTCCAATGTTATCCGTCCATATTAGATCTATACACGCTATCCTGATCGAGCTCTGCGTGCTTAAGCATCCACGGCGCGCTTCTCAACATGTCATACACCTGACTGTCACAAACATGGAAAAAAAATCTATATTTCACAAGCTTTTTTCTATACTATTTCTATTTTAAAGGGATATATTTATCTTATACTGTTCGTATGTATGCGTGTGGGTCAAATATTGTAACGGCATAATAAACCAATTCCACTTAACCGATTGAGCTGAAATTTTACAAACACTTTTGGTTCTGGTAACAATGTCGTCTAGTACAGTAGGTTTGATCCGGTGGTTTACATGGATGATATTATAAGAAGACTGTCACTTATATAAGAGATAGGGTTTTGGAACTCCAGAAAAACCTTCAATTATCCGATACGCAAATTTCTATCAAAATCTGTTCAGTAGTTTCTGTGTTGTGTAAGAATATTTAAAAAAAAAGGTGTGTTGGACTTTGTAAAAAAAATAAAAAAATACTATTATTAAATTTACTTTAATGTAAAAGCTATACATAACACTTTAATAACTAAATAATATTATAAGGAAGACAAGTGGTACAAAAACGTAACACATCGCTATTCTTAATTAAACATTTTAAACAATACAATTTTGAACTTTGATCAACTACAGTTGTAACTATTTGACTACGGTTCCGTTTTCAATAAGACTTAGTTGTACCTCAACATCCATCTCCTTTTTACCCTTAAAACTGTCTTCAATATCTTGTAAAGTCCTATCCTTTGTTTCGGGTAACATAACGTACATTACCAACAAACATATGGTCAAGGTAACTGAGTAGACTAGAAATGCTCCTTCCACACCTATGGATGAATAAAAATGTGGAGCTGTTTTCATTGACACGACAAAAGCTGGCGTCAAAAATGACGTAGATAATGTTGATCCTAAGCTCCTATACGTCAATGGAAACACTTCGCCACATATCACCCAATTGAGAGGTACCAAGCCCAAACAGAATGATATACTGTAGAAGATCATTAGCGTCATTGGAACTGTGTCTAATAAAAAACTCTGAGTAAGTATTTCGGCTTTTCTTAAGTATATAAAGATGGATATTAAAGCAAGTGATAATACAGTCATTGCGCCACTTGTAAATAATATAGTTCTACGTTTAACATTCTTAAGTAAGAATATTGCTAAGAAAGCGCACACAGTTCTCAATAAATCTATTACCGTAAATTGCCACGTCACATCCTTCGGATCGTCTTTATTTAAAACTGATTGTAATATTAGATTACCATAAGCTGGAACCATATGAGCTCCACCAAATTCGAAGACAATTAACATACATATAGCTATTATTAATGGCTTGTAAAATTCTCTTTTCTTAAATATCTTCATAACACCTTTTATCGTGTCGATAATTGACTTGAACAATCTTTTCACCTTTAGCGTTTCTTGTGCTTCTCTGTTCTTCCTCGATTCTTTTAAATGCTTCTCTTTTTCTTGGGCTCGTATCATCGATTCTAATTCTTCCCTTTGCTGTTCACCATCTCCTCTTAACCAACGGAAGGCTTTTTTCGCTTCATCGAATTTCCCTTTGGAGACTAACCAACTCGGTGATTCTGGGGATAAGCTTATTATGGCCATGGAAATCAGTGGAAATATAGAACATACCACCGCAGTCATTTTCCATGTGAAATGCGCGCCCCAAACGTGAGAGAGCAAAATACCTAATCCTAGTGATATAGCAAATGTGCCGAGGAACGCGCCCCTATATCTAGGCTCAGTGTATTCTGCTACTAGGATAGCTGCTAATGGAGTTCGCAGCCCCAGGGCTAGGCCATGGAGAAGTCGTGCTAATAGAAACAGTGGAACGGAATTGCCTAGGACGAATACGATCCAGCCCAAAAGAGCTGGTATGGTGCATAGTAGATGTGCCTTTTGTCTTCCATAGCGTGTCATCAAAACTGGAGATATAAAATTACCGACGATACCCATTATACCAACTGCGGACGCTGTGAAATAAAAAAAAAAACAAATCTTTAAATTATTGTTGTATATATAATTGCCACAAAATAGTGGAATGCTTGCACTGTTCTGAACTGTACAAACATGCCACTAATTTGTATCGAAGAATAGAATTGCTTTCGTTGACCGATAGCAATTTTCTAGAGCCGAGATC
The DNA here is from genome assembly GCF_905147045.1 of Nymphalis io. Classification (NCBI taxonomy): domain Eukaryota; kingdom Metazoa; phylum Arthropoda; class Insecta; order Lepidoptera; family Nymphalidae; genus Nymphalis; species Nymphalis io. The sequence goes on from NC_065911.1 coordinate 9,316,268, forward strand.
AAAATAGCCCAGTGATTGACCTACTTTTTTTTTCATCATGTAGTGAACCATTTTCATACGAAAAGTTTAAATGTTTTTAGTACCGTCGTTTTTTAGGTAATTTTATAATATAAGGTAACTAATAAAAGCTTAATATAATCCGGCTCATAAAAACTATTTCTACGTAAAACCGAACAAGTCCGAACTATAAAGCTATTCTGCAAGAACAAACGTAAAACTCAACACAGACCAGGATCGAGTGATATTAAAAAGTGATACACGATATTAGCTTGTAAAGTTTATTACATTCAAATGACTCTCAAATGCATTTTTTATGAAATGATGTTACCCTTCTAAATTATTACGGCCATGATGGTTGGTCGATACATAAGGATGTGTATAATGCACACTCTTCTCTCACTCTCATAATCTGACGGGACCAAAATCCGACCCGACCGAGTATAGAAGCAACACCAAAGAATTTACGTGCTTTCCGAGGCATTGGAAGTCTAGAATGCGTATTTTCAGATTGTGACTGTGATTTAATTGACAGAAAAGCATATTTTTTTAGTCTGACCAGGGATTCGAACCCATTATTTGCAGCCATATAAGCTAGCCATTTGAGCAACGAGCTAGTAAAATAGTTTTCACCAAATACAAATAGAGCTCAATATTTAGTGAAAAAAAAACCTTTTTATTGTTAGATTATTTACCAATCCATGAAGTGTCGTGATCGGTGAGTGTAACGGGCCCTCCGTCGCTCTTAATTTGGGTGAACAATACAGCGGGGAAGCCGTGAGCACAACCGTGTCCAGCTATGTTTAGCGCCGCCCCGGACACCACGAACGCCTGAAATTATATGGAAATGATTTATTGGATATGCCGGTAACGTTTTATATCAAGAACATAATTAAATGAAAATGATAGTTACCACCGGCTTGGAATCTATGATTCTACCGGGAAGAACCGGTAAGAACCTACTACTAAAACGCATTTGAGCTGCGTGGTGGAATAAGCACCAAACCAAGCAAAAACAAGGAGAGCAACCCCTTAAGGAAAAAAAGCCTTGGTTCGGCATTGGACATTTTTAGTCTTGCTACTTTTGTAAATTGACAAAAGTTCTTGAATAAACTATTTTAAGTTATTTGTATTAAAATTGTAAAATTAAGTATGTGCGTGTGTTTGTTACCTACCAACAACCGTAATTAAATTTTAAATAATATTATATTTTATAAGTAATTAATATTACTATACACGTGGAAGACTTTCGTCATACGCATGTTTTCTTTCACTTGTTTTCACGCATTAGATGAATTATAAACACAATTTAAGAACATGAAAATTCAGTGCTGCCCTTGTTTGAACTCACGATCTTCTTATAAGATTCCCGTAATCCAACCACTAGGCCTTCTCGGTTTTCATGTGATTTTTATCATAGTTATAATTACCTGTTTTATAAAAGGCTTCATCTTATCAGGACGTCATGAAGGATTCGATCTATAATAAAATTAATAAAATTAATAATAATATTGTGAAATACATAAATCAATTTATATTAAGGTCTTATATATTATATACAAATGAAAATTAAATTTTTACAAATCATGAGCGCGTGGTATGCTAGCAAGAACGCTAGTACTATTTTCACGTTAAATCGCAATAGAAATATATTTTATTTTAATTATTATTTTAAACATAAACGAACTATAATGTTTTTTTAAAAATTAATTATTATTGAAATAAAATGAATATTTATTCATTTTATTTTTAAACATACCTCAATTATTAAAGTCTATGAGTCAAGGACTCGCAATTAAGCCTCAATAAGGAAGCTACAGTCTATAGTTATTATGTTATAAAAATAAATTGAAAATAGACCTAGGGCCAGCTCGGCTCCATCTTCAAGTACACGCTAGGTTATATATTATCAACCAGGTGTTCTGTATATAGGGTATACCTATATATTTTAGACGTAAGTGTGCTCATATAATTTTTCATGTTTCAAATGGTGATATAATGAATGATTAAAAGATATATTCATACTCACACGAATATAGTTACGTCAGTACCAAAAGTTTGAACTCACATAAAGGCAATATAATTTATTATTATTTATTTAACAAAAACCTTTAAGTATAACCTAAATTGTTAAATTTCACTTTAAATATAATAATACATATAAACAATCCGATAACTTCTGGAGGTATACAAACTAATGCAATCGTTAACAATCGTTTATATGTCTCGAAGTTCGAGGACACAAAAGTTCTCAACATAGTCATTATTATTACTTTATAATTTGACGTGAATTGAACGGAATTTTCACTCTGAAATTCAATACAAAACGATGAGATTTTAATTTGATATTATTAACTAGAATCAAAGAAATAAACTTAAAAAGTGATCAAGTATCGTCAAATCCGGATACTGGATCAAATCTAATCTTATTCAAATGTTATCGCAAGAGAAACCAAAATTTAAACAATATTACCAAAACGCAGGTATTCGTACTTTTTGTGTAACGCTATGAGTTTATTATAATCTATGAGTAATATTTAAGGGACACTTCTGACGCACGAAGGTTGCTTGCATTGTAATTTATTAATAGGCAAGTGAACAAATAGGTAAATATGTTACTTGTATAATTAGTATTGTAGTTTGCTTTTAAGAAGTAATATATAAAAACTTTTTTCAATAACCTGTTTCGTAATCATCTGCAGTCTGTATACGTTTAATCAAAGTTTTTGCGTTTATAGTAGTGCACCGTCTGCAGATAAATAATAAACATATAGATAAATACATAATAATATTTTATATATATATATATATAAGAATAATACAGTAACAGCCTGTAAATGTCCCACTGGGCTGGGCTAAGGCCTCCTCTCCCTTTTTGAGGAGAAGGTTTGGAGCTTATTCCACCACGCTGCTCCAATGCGGGTTGGTGAAATACACATGTGGCAGAATTTCAGTGAAATTCGACACATGCAGGTTTCCTCACGATGTTTTCCTTCACCGTCAAGCACGAGATGAATTATAATAACAAATTAAGCACATGAAAATTCAGTGGTGCTTTCCCGGGTTTGAACCCACGATCATCGGTTAAGATTCACGCGATCTTACCCCTGGGTCATCTCGGCTAAGAATAATAATAAGAATGTAATTTTAATAAATAATTTATTCAAGACCAGTTATATGAAGTCATCTTCGTGTTAACTTTCATCCGATAAATCTATCCTCAATTTATTTCATACTATATATTGATTGTATTAAGTATATATTTATCTAATTTTTATATAAAACAAATAACAATATAATTTACAAAATATATAAGTTTAGACTATGTTAATTTTCGATTTTAAATAAAGATGGCGACGTTGTATTTATATATTAATAAGAAATAATTATTATTAATGCTTATTTCACCCCCTAGGAACGCAAGGATTGTACTTAATCACATAAATTCAATTAGACACTAATAAATATTTTATTGAATATATTATTAATATCAATATAATAAACGGTGACAATGGTTAACGATTACGGGTTAAAATCAGTTAGGGCTGCTAGCTAACGTTAACTAGACTAGCTACCCTACCCAACTTCGTAGGGGTGAAAGATTTTTTTATTAAAAATAGAAAACCTGGAACCCGATCGCAGCGTATCTACCGGATCTAATCTAAGCGAGCCAAGTACACACTCAAACACAGATACTGGTCATCACATTCGCAGGACAAGACAACTATGGATTAACACCACCACTAAGCCTATTTAAGGCCCTGAGCTTCTAGGTCAAAACAAGGTGTCGGGGTGTTGCTCCCAGAGACGACAAGCTGGAGGGAAGAGACTAACCTTGATCCCCGTATTTAATCTGGCCAATGCCAGACAGGACGAACCCTCACACGAACACACAAAAGGAAACATTTTTTTATAGAATAGGAAGGCGGACGAACATATGGGCCACCTGATGGTAAGTGGTTACCAACGCCCATAGACATTGGCATTGTAAAATATGTTAACCATCGCTTACATCGCCAATGCACCACCAACCTTGGGAACTAAGGTGTTGTGTCCGTTGTGCTTGTAATGATACTGGCTCACTTACCCTTCAAGCCGGAACACAATAATACCAAGTACTGCTGTTTTGCGGTAGAATATCTGATGAGTGGGTGGTGGTGGAGTGGGTGGCTCGTCTGGGTAAGACGAGCTTGCGCAAAGGTGGTAGGGATCACTAGTAAAATATACACACTAACGGAAGATATATAAATATATCAAGTGTATTTAACACTTCAGTACAGACTCTGAAACCCACGGCTGGTCAGAGTTCAGATCAAACGGCTTTACTTGCTTGGCAATTGAACGGTGACCGATTTAAATGACTTAATGATATCAATAGAATTGACAAAATGAAATATCAATTAATAAACAAGATCTTATTTACCGACTTTTTAAAGAGGTATTTAATACGGTTGTATTTTTTAATATTTGTGAGGTACCAGAACTCCGTAATTTATAAACTGGTTTGGAAAATTCTTTTTTTGTTTATTTAAAGAAAAAACCTGAGTGAAAATAGTGGATTTTTTTTATGGGCTCGCATTTTATTTGAAGGCTGGTTTTGTTTTTTAAACGGATAATTATTATTTTGGTTTTATTTTTAAACTTTGACAGCCCTGACCTTTGCGAATCAGATTTGACCTTCGTTGTAAGTAATCACGCCAACTAATAAAACCATTCTTATAAATAGATACATTATTATATTCATTGTTTGTGTTTTAATTGTCTATTAAATAAACTAAGAACTAGTCTCAAGACTTAAGAAACGCTCGGTTATAAGTCATAACACAATAATTGTTTTGAAGGATTTGAAATCTGAATGCAAAAAAGTATAACCAATGAATCCAAATAAAAAATGAATGAATGAAAGTTATTGGTCATGATAAAAAAATAATTTTAAATGGTACGGCCATTTTGTTCTTAATAATAAAACACATATATATACTTTCTTTGTAATCGGTGAAACGGTGTCGAAGTCTATTAACCTTAAAGAAATAACATCATCCATTTTATACATAATATTATATTTATATATAATTGGTGATAAAGCATATAAGTACTAAGTTACTTGTCGGTTCTTTTCGATAGAGCAGAATAAGTTTACTGGTGGTAGGGCTTTTTGCAAGTTCGTCTGGGTAGGTACCACCCACTCATCAGATATTTTATCGCAAAACAGCAGTACTTGGTATTGTTGTGTTCCGGTCTGAAGGGTGAGTGAGTCAGTCCAATTACAGACACAAGGGACATAACATCTTAGGTCCCAAAGTTGGTGGTGCATTGACGATTTAAGCGATGGTTAATATTTCTTACAATTCCAATATCTATGGGCGTTATTGACCAATTACCATGAGGTGGCATGCTGCCTATTCAAAAAACAGTGATAGATTTATTATATAGTTTCGCTACTAAAATTTTTCATATATATTATACTAAATATTAAATTAATTAAAACACTCGTACGTCATCACACAATCAACTCGGAAACCAATAACGCATCTTTTGACAGAAACTTTTTTTATTTTATCTATGAATGTCAAGTGCTTGTCAAACTAAGCCTCGATATAAATCAGAATTAGCGTAGAAAAAAAAGTCATATAACTTTGTTGAATTTAGTGACTTGTCAAAAATGAAACATAATTTATTGGAATTAAAAACATTATATATATACTTCTATGATGTCTCATTTTTATTGTCTATGAAATAAGGACGAATTTTGATTACTGGGGGACTGGCGACTAGCGTTCTTTTGCAGACATCATGAAGTTGATGAAAAAATAACAGAAGCAAGGAATTAAATAAAAAAAAATGTAAAACGTATGTACAAGAAAACAAACCGAATGGACCCATTTCAAGGGGAAACTAGAATAGGGGAGCAACGTGTTCATGACATCAATGCATGCGTCTTACAAACTTTTATTGCAAAGGAGACGCTGCTTACGAGTAATTCTCCGTTACAGCACCTTACGTATATTTAAATATTTATCTAAGAGATAAATACGAACTTTTAAAACCTTTTCAAAACTTGTTTTATACAAATATTATTTTTTCGTATCGTTTTCGTGTTAGAGTCGAGTTGGTCCAGTGATAACAATAAGTGAATTTTTTATACAAACTAATGAATTTTAATATAAATTGTACTTAAAATTCATCTTCTACTCGGCGATGAAGGAACATATATATCCACACCCCCAAGTCATTTATAAGCTGTATATATAAGTGAGTACTTTATTATTTTCGTCGTTAAAATGTCTCGTTATTCTACGTGAGCCTTTTGTAATATTTGTTTTTTTAAATATAGATATTATTTCCGCATTTAGGCGCACAATTTATATAAAAAGTGATATGTTTCTTTTATAACCAAGGACACTTAACAAAGGTGATTTAAAAATAATATTTTTTTATTGAAATAGTATGACCGTTTATTTTGTACGCGTCGACTACGTGTTATCCAACATAGTCTACTAACTATTTATATAAATATTTCCGGCAATTGCAATTACAATGTAAAGTACAATTTTGTAAAATATTATAAAATAAAAATACGCAATTTTTTTATATAGAATAGGAAGGCGGACGATATATATGGGCCACCTTATGGTAAGTGGTCACCAACGCCCATAGATATTGGTATTGTAAGAAATGTTAACCATCGCTTACATCACCAGCCTTGGGAACTAAGATGTCATGTCCCTTGTGCCTGTAATTACACTGGCTCACTCACCCTTCAAACCGGAACACAACAATAATAAGTACTGTTGTTTTGCGGTAGAATATCTGATGAGTGGGTGGTACCTACCCAGACGAGCTTGCACAAAGGTCTATCACCAGTGATACCAATTTCCGTTCATTTGGTGCTCTTATTGGTACGGCTTTGTGCAAGCCTGTTTGGGTAAGGTAGGTTCTAACCACTCATCTTCACTTATTCTACCTAAAGCAGTAACTTAAGCTAAGCAGTAACTTAAGTTCCCGTTTAAAGTATAATTGACCCGATGTAATTACAAGCACATGAGACATAACTACTTAAATCCCAGGATTGGTGGCACATTGATGATGTCAGGAATGGTTATATTTCTTACAGTGCCAATGTCTATGGACAGTGTTGACTTACCATTACCAGGTCGCCTGTCCGTACAAAAATACTCATACATTAATTAACAATATAGAAGATTTAACTCTGACGTCATATTTGCAGCCGCGAAAACAACGAAGCAGTTTTGCCTACGAGTTGAAACATATACCCAGAAGTTTAAGTGTAAGGGGAGGGGGAGGTGAGGTGTTAAGTACGTTTTGTCCATTTTCATACCCCTGATATATATAAAATTTTTCCTGATGATCGATTGAGTAGTTAACACGTGAGGCGTAACAAACAGATAAACAAACACACTTTCGCATTTATAATAGGTTGCGTGTTATGACTCATTCAAGAAATGTCTAGGCTAATGAAGGTGAATGTTGTAACGTTATCTAAGAATATATTAGATTGCTTGCGCATTGTTTATTTATATAACTAAGTAAATCTCATCTTGTTAAACTTTAACCAAAAATAGAATTGTATCAACACTAATGTTAAACAATGAGATTTAATATGAACAAATATTAAAAAAAATAAACCAAATAAACAAATATTTAAAATGTGAGTGGATTGAAAACGTAAATATTGAGATGACGGTTTCAAATCCGCGCAAACACAATCGATTTTTAACGTTCTTATATTATGTTTTTTAATTGTAATAAATTCTCGTACTCGTACAGATGTAAGAAAAATCTAATTAGATTTTTGTATATTCTGTTACGAAACCTTACCTTTTCACGAGATGAGCAATACACCCAACTGTAACGTATTTATAAGCTAGTACTGTGAAAAATAAATTACTTCCCTTAACCACCGAGCAAGAGACGTCAAAAAATGATAAAAGACAAAAAATATCCTCAAACGGAGATATCCCAGAAGTGGGATATTAACAGCCCTTTACTTTACATTACTTAATGTAAATATTTTTATATGAATGAATGTTAATATTATAAATGTATCATGTGATTCCATCGCTATGAAGTAACGCGTTGCAATATAATTGTTATATACAATCACGTTTCACAAGGTTTTCATGAATATATTAATTATCAATGGCGTCTGCGCGTACGTCTTTGTCGCTAGTATTGCCACTGAATGTAGATCATGTTTATAGATTCGTAGATCGTTTTAAAAATGAACCCTTACAGGATCAGTCTTGTCTTGTCTCGTTTGTCACCGAAACCACTAAACACAGTTGAATTTATACTCTATATACGTTAACCATCAATGTTTAAAAAATTAAAAATAAACGCTAATTTTCACAACTCAGTATGTAATCCTTATAAAAAAAAAACATTTTTTTTGTAATTAAATATAACTTTTTACTTTTAAAAATTAGAACTAGTGTTAGGTTTATTAGATACTTACTAAATATAATATATAAATGGGTTATAAAACACGCGGTGCGCGTTGTCACGTTATCCGAAATGAAATATCAATTAGGGAATCTTCATATCATATTCATGTACCTACATAATCTATGGTATTGTGAATTTAAGCACGACGAACTTATACATTGAGCGCAATGCAATGCTATGTTCTATTTACAATGTGTAGTATGACGTGAATGTTGAGAGCCATTAACTATAGGCACAACGGACATCTTAGTTCCCGATGGCGATATAACGGATTGTTAATATATTTTTTTATGTCTATAGGCGGTGGTGACAACTTACCATCAGCTGGCCCATTTGCCAGCAGCCTAACAAATACATTTGTCATAACAAAATGTCTTTAAAGGAGAAAAGGATTTATAGTTAAAAATTAAACTTATATGTCACCTGGTACATGTCACAGTAAAGGTGAAACGTATTATGCGTCAAGAATATTGCGCTCAAATAATACTTTAATTTTGTATCGCGCTTCATAAAAATACATTTTAAAAGACAAATCATAGATATTTTTTAATGATGCCAATTATGTAATTATTATTTATTACAAATAATTTCATATTTTTAAAGCACTTGCCATTTACTGTTAGGATTAGTAGACGTGTGTTTGTTATGATAAAATGTAACTGTCAGAGACGTGACCTCTTATTAAAAAAAAACTTTATAAACTTTATTGCGATTTGTTTCCGTATTCGAATTTTTTGCAATTAATATTACAATCATTTGTGTTATAATAGTTTTTTTTTTATTATTCCATTGAAGAACAATTTAACGTGTGACGGGTTCCGTGTTCGTTTAGAAATCGCATTTTCATCAAATAAATTTATTTATTGGTTGTTTTAAATAACTTTTATGTAAATGAATGCATTCGATTGATGAACAGGAAGTATATTTTCTTAATGAACAGTAAAATAAAATCGTTAAAATAGTAAATAATTATATAAATACTAGGTTCCGACCGCGGCTTTGTCCTTATAATTTGTGATGATAATTCATCTCGTGCTCGACGGTGAAGGAAAACATCGTGAGGTAACCTGCATGTGTCCAATTTCATTGAAATTATGCCACATGTGTATTCTACCAACCTGCATTGGAGCAGCGGGGTGGAATAAGCTCCAAACCTTCTTTTTTAAAAAAAGGGAGAGGAGGCCTTATCCCAGCAGTGGGATATTAACAGGCTGTTACTGTTATTGACCGCGGCTTTGTCAACGTGAGATGAGAGGACAGGCTAGGTAACCTATGATAGCTAATGTAAGCGGCCTCGCTAGCATACTGCAAATGAGTTTGTTTGAGCGAAATTCTTAATTAGTATTCATGGAGTACGGCTTATTTTGTTTGCCTTTTCATTACATCCCGTTATCCTAACAAGATATAAAACAAACCAGCACTTAATTAAAGAGAAATGCTTAAAAGGAAAAAAAATATCAAACATAACATACAAAGAGGTCAATGTCTCTTGTCGTATTAATTGTATTAATTAAATAATGTAAATACAAAATTCCTTACCTTTGTTTCAACAAAGCAATAATAAAAAATAATTCCATTGTTGGATTCGTTTCTTGGGTACACTTATTATTAGTGAATAAATATCAGCCCGAAAATGTCTGATTGCGAAATGCTTCGTTCGAAATAAAGCTATATTCAAATTTTCCCTTTTTTCAAAAATATATGTAATATAATATATTGGTAAATAGTTATATACTATGTCCTCGTTGATCTACCTTATAAAGCCAAGGTCCTGGTTATATGAATATTATTTATAAATATATTTAATTTTCTTTTATCGACAATAAATTGTTAATAATTGCCTGGAGTTTAAAGGTTAGCTGTAATTACAATCCCATGTCTCGGTAAGCACCTAAAGTTGGATTTGCTCTTGAACTCTTACCGGTCATGTCAACAACCGACGCTGGGTGTCGAACTCATCAAAAACATTTTTGAGGCCTAGAATTAGCTACAATATGCTTTAAGTATATTTTGTAAATTATCTAAAGCCGATTGTATGTAACATGAAACACAGGAAGCGTCGTCACTCCAATATTAGAGACGCTAAACTCAATCTTCTGATATTTCACTTGGTCAATTAAGTTCAGAGAATTGATGAGGGCTCATCCCACAAGGATATATTTTTGGTACATTTTTTCTTCTCATCTATGTAGATGACCTACCTTGTGTTTTGGATGACAATCACAAAATAGTATTGTTTGCTGATCATAATTATTATACTTTTAAAATAAAAAGATCCTGAGCAATATCTGACGATGTGACCACTCTTTTAGACATAGACTATAATTAATTACAGGCACAAGGGACATAAAATCTTAGTTCCCAAGGTTGGTGGCGCATCGGCTATGTAAGCGATGGTTAACATTTCTTACAATGCCAATGTCTAAGGGCGTTTGGTGACCACTTATTATCAGGTGGCCTATATGCTCGTCCGCCTTCTTATTCTATAAAAAAAAAAGAGTTTAGAGAAATGTTAAATGTGTAAAAACTTATATAGTACTGAATCGGGATGCGTTAGACCGTTGATACTACAAAATTCTTATCATCACTATAAATAGATGCTTTAGTTCAATGAAGCCCTCATATTAATGTATATAAATATTAATTAATACTTAATGATATTTGTGATGCAGAATATGTTACTAGGCCTTTAGTTTCTTTAAGTAATCAATTTAAAAAAGGACATATTGACTCTCGCTTCTCAATACATATTTGATAATGTGATGTATGTTCGTGAAAACATAAAATATTTTATGACATATGTATATACTATTAATACAAAGAAAAAGAATAAGCTAGTTACGAATGTTATCAGACAACACGGTTTACTAACCGGAAACATGAAATTCATGCTTATCACGTAAATAAATTTAAGGCGGGCGAAACTGCGAAGCGCAGCAATTGTACAATAATATTACACACTAAAACCTTCTCCGTAACAGTGCTTTGTCCGGTATAAGTTTTATGTATATTAGCATGGTTTTTTCAGTGATCATTGCAAGCAAAACGTTTTAAGTAAAAATAAAAATATTATTAAGTAAAAATAAAAATATTAATTTTGAAATAAAATGAAAACATATTTAACTAAGCTCACCTTACATAAGCGGTCCACCGTCAATTCAATGAACTATTTGATCGTAAAAAAATTAGCACACTATCCCCATACCGACGAAGGCGACTTGGCGATGGTAACTAAATATTTGAAGTTCCACGTTCAAATTATAAACTTTAACTTGCACGCCATTCGACCTTGACTCTGAAGAAAATCAATTTGGACATTCATATAGTTCATAACTAGGAAATAACATTGATTGAAATACATTATTGCACGTAACATATACTTTTATATATATTTCATTTTTATCTGTAGAATATATAATGGTTTCACTCGGTTAATTTGTGTTTATAATTTATTTTGCGCGTTGGGAAGCATCGTGTGAGAAATTGAAGGTTTCAGATTAAAGTATGGTATGGTATAAATATTAAGTTTACTGGTGGTAGTAGGGCTTTGTGCAAGATATTCTACCGCAAAACAGCAGTACTTGATATTGTTGTGTTCCGGTTTGAAGGGTGAGTGAGCCAGTGTAATTACAGGCACAAGGGACATAAAATCTCAGTTCCCAAGGTTGGTGGTGCATTGGATATGTAAGCGATGGTTAACATTTCTTACAATGCCAATGTCTAAGGGCGTTTGGTGACCACTTACCATCAGGTGGCCCATATGCTCGTCCGCCTTCCTATTCTATAAAAAAAATATCTATTCTTAGTAGAGCATCAATAAGTTCCAAGCATTCTTGCCCTTCAAGGAGATGAGCAGAAGTTGTGGAAGATTTGGAACTTATTCGACCACAGTTATCCATTACGGGTCGGTGAAAACACATGTTGCTACATAAGTGATTTTTAACCGACACATGCAGGCTTACTCACTTTGTTCACCGCCTAATTCAATAGTGCTCGTCCGGGTTTGAACCCGCAACCATCGGTTACGAAACTCGTGTACTAGCCACAGAGAGATCTCGGTTCATAGTAAGAAGGGATTTTGCAAACTTTACACCTAGAAAGCTTAAGAAAGGATTTAAATTTTGTTTGGAAGTCTGACTTTTTTTTAATACTACAGGTAGTCGGATAGGCAATGGTCACCACCACCACATAAAAATGGGCACCGTGAGAACTATTAACCATTTCTCACATAACCAATGCAAAACTAACCCTGGGTACTAAGATGTAATATCCCTCTTATTATTTTCTTTAAATTCACATAAAGTACAAATGGTTTTATAAATTATATTATTTTATAGTCAAATTGTTATTTCGATGCTAATTTGACTAATAAAATAAAAGTAAGTATATATATATATATTATAAATAAAATAAGGAAGAAGGAATTAACTGTTATAATAATTGTGTAATATTATTTAAAGGTAATGAAACGGATTGTAAGCATTCACCGGAAGCACCCTTTATATATTTAGTTTTTAACCAACAGAAAAGTTATGTCGGTTATCTATACTTCTGGATTCCGACTCATTCTCTATACAGAAAGCAGTAAAAATACATTGAATAGTCAAAAAACGATTGTCGGTCAAAAATTTAGTAAAAGAATGCGAAAATGCATTTTATTTATAATAAATCCGACATTCGCAACAAGTCGCGGGCACCAGGTAGTAATTTATAAAAGTGTCAAAAAACTTTTCTTACCGAGGATAATTTTCAATATTATAATACATATACTTATTTATTATATTCAAGTATATATAGGCTATAAACACTTTTGACAAACACTTTAGGATCCACATTTTACACGATTACATAAAATGTAAAGCTATCACCGTTTCGGATTGTAGATTCTGGTTCAGAAAGGACCTCTGTAGTTACTCTTTTAAAATCATGTAGAACATTATGTCAATCAAAATACAAATAATTATAATGCACAAGTGTGTGCGTATATAGTCTGCTATATAGTCTACTAGCGACTCGCCCCGACTTCGTCCAGGTTGAACAATGATCTTGAGAAGGCCATGAAAAGGCCAATAATGACTTTAATATAAGGAAAATACAAAGCTTGGGCTATATTTTTGTAAATTTCTCTAAATTTTTTAAAATAAAAAATGGCCTATGTTACTCGCTGATAATATAGCTTTCTGTAGGTGAAACAATTTTTTGAAACGGTTTATTAGTTTTTGAGTTTATCCATTACAAACAAACATAAAAATATTAAATCTTACCTGTTTATAATATAAATATAGATCAGCTTTATTAATTAACGTTTTATATAACCGCGGCAATACACATGTCATGTCAATAAACTAAGTCAGCAGAATTTGTTTATGTTATTATTTTGCCATTTAAACGAAATTATAATTATGTTTTTGATATAATATAAAAGACTAAAATAAGAATAAAAAGTTGAAAAATAAAAATAGCTACTGAACTTTTTTAATTTCTTGAATTTTTAGTTCTTTCTTTTATTTTTGCAATGTTTGTTGTTAATATTCACATGTCGTGTTTATTCCTAAGTGTTCTCTACACTTATCGTTAGATAATAAGTTTGTTTTCTAATATTTGTGTAAGTATAAGTGATTTTAAGTGATTGACCGTATTGAATGGTGGCAAGAATGATATATGCTATAATGATGCTAGAATGCTTTAACTATTTTTTTTAATTATTAATAAGCCAGCGTTTGACCGTTGTCTTGCCTGATGTTAACCTTTGACACGTTCTAGGATTTAACATGCTTGCTTAGAAGAAACCTGTTCACTCTGGATTTGAAGAAACCATCGTACCTATCGGGAAATACAGACTCAGGCAAAGTATTCCACAGTTTCACATCTGTTGAATCGCTATTCCGACTTGGGCTTTTCGCGGCACAATACCTATTGAAAAATATAATAATTCTTGGTTGCTTCTATGAATTTGTATATAAAACGAATAATTATTGGTATTTGAACTCAGAACCACGGAATCAGCAGCCTCTTAAGCCGCTGGACGGGATGATTAAAGGAAAATAACAAGAAGATAATAATGAGTTTTTATGTAAATTAAGTGATTACGTTTTTCAAAGGGATTTTAAGATTTATGCAATCAACACGCAAACATGCGATTTTATAATTATGAAATTATACCTGACATTGCTGATTACATATATATTTTAAATAATTGGTGTACGGTATTTATATAAGTAAATAACGATGACTATATAATTATATCGTCAATGAGTTGACAAATTGGGAAGAAACGTTAAGATAACCGTGGAAAATGACGATGCAGGCAAAGGCGCAAGAATTAATGTCTATGAATTCCCCATTTCTGGGGTATATCCCATCAGCGAGGACATTGGTTTAAAAACAAAGACATATTATTCCGTACAAGACGATAAAAGAGCTGATAGTTTTAGTTAATTTTCATACAAGATTATTTTCAAAGGATAAAGTATGATTATTACATAAATGATAAGCCTGTGAATGTCCCACTGCTGTGCTAAGGAATACTCTCCACTCAAAAAGGTTTGTAGCTTATTCCACGACGCTGCTCCTTTCCGGATTGGTAGATATACGTGGCAAATTCACCTTCATACGACACGTGGAGGTTTACTCACAGATGAATTATGAACTTAATTAAGCAAATGAGAATTCAGTGGTGCTTACCCGTGTTTAAACCCATTTCTTCAATTAAAATTGTTCTGACCACTAGGCTATCATCGTTCATCACGAGCCCAATTGGCGTGATGAAAAGATAACTACATAGCATTATGTGGCACAATTGTGCATTTGCCTCGCTAAAATAAATAAAAAAATAACTCTGAAGTACATAAATAAATCATAGACAAAACAATGTTGAAAATGTCCAGTCAATTGATTAATTAATGGAAATACAATTTGTGATGAAACAAATAATAATAGTAAATGTAATTAAGGCAAAAAAATTAATCACCTGCTAAATTAGTGGATAATTAAAATACTAGCAATCAACTTTATTCAATGCTAAAAATAAAAAGCAGATTTGTTTTTGGTTTCATTTGTTTAATTTTTTTTTTAAGTTTACGTTACAAAGTATTTATCTAGCCACCCATCCCGGCTTCACAGGAGTTGAATCAGGATCTACAAAAAACGTTTATATCGGAACATTATACATATAACCAGTAATGCTCCCGGCATAACCACCAATCTGCATTTGAGCAGCGTGGTGGAATAAGCTCTAAATCTTCTCCTAAAAAAGGGAGAGGAGGTCTTAGCGCAGCAGTGGGACATTCACACTGGGGCTGTTACTGTAAAAGCGTCAATAGAGCCGATGGCTTACGACCGCTTGGGTTATTGACGCTCCCACATTTAATAAATTATTTAAAAAAACCGTATCATATAATTGAACTCCTACGTTATATATGTCGGTTGGACCGTATGGTTGTTATCATTATTGAATATTATGCGAGCACGGTACTAAAATTATTGAGCGTCAAGTACAAAAAACACTTTATTCTCAATTACTATTATAGCCTCTGGTTAACGAAAGTATGACAGTTCCTAGTAGAGAGGCACTAGTCTTTAGTTGAAAATTTAGTTCCGCTTGGCGTCCCCCCATCGGTGAGGCTCCACCTTGGCGCGAAGTTTCAGAATGTCGATAACAGTGCTATAGTGTTGCCAATACTTGGGTTTCGCTTCGTTTAGTGACTATATTAATAACAAGCTGTGCGGTTTCACCCGCGTATAACTTAAAGAAATCACTAAGAGCAGACTTATAATATTTCAGTATACACAACATTTTTAGTTTTAGTTTCGTAGGATATTAGTATTTATTGGTTTTCGCTGCCACCCGGATCTAGATAGGACAACATACACTTGGAATCATACATGAGAAAAATATCATTCTCTTAAATCTATTATGACATACTTGAATGTCTTTCCCTGTGGTTTATTTATTGTGACTGCAACTGCAAACGATACTTTCACAGGAAATTGTGTACATTTAAAACTAAAACATAAATCAGTTTTTTTTTAATAAGTACTTATTATCAACTAACCGACTAAGTGGTTCATTTTTCGCCCAGAGAATCAGAATTGCGATTCAAAGGGGAAACACTGCTAGCATTCTTGCCACCATTCCACGCCAAACATAATTATCTTCTATACATATAAATTTATAACTGATGGCTGTCTGTACATGGAAGATATACGAGTAAAACTATTACCGGGACCTTTATTAACGCAATAGAACTCAAAACAATGATTTTTGTCTATTTGTCTGTTTGTCTATGCGTTTGTGCACTTTTAGAAACGGCTTAATGAATAAGCTGGTACTGGGAAGCTCTCAGAGATGAATGCAATCCATAAGACTCCATGAGATATAACCCCAAGATTTAAATAAAAATTTGGAAATGAGATTACAAAGAAAACGTTCGAAACGTACTAATTCAAATTTGGTTATATACTTTTAAAAGATTCAATTCACGCGTGACATGTCAATAGTTCCTTATGTGATATTGTGAAGCGCAGCTATTTATATGAACATTTTATTGTATACTAAAATCTATGAAACGCGCTGGTATAAGTATTTTATTCTCGGGAATTTCAATTGTCAATTATTATTTCGTTTGAATTTCGACCGCAGGGCAAATCTTAGTTCTAAATTTAATATGTAATACTAAAATGATATAACAAGATATTTAAAAACAGTTGACCTAACAAGTCACTAGAGTATGTCTAATGTAACTGTGGTTTGTTGATGAAGCAATTTTCGTGAAATATTGTGATGTCATTTGTTTTTGCAAACGCATGATCTGAATTTTATATATTTTATTCATAATGATAACTGTTATTTTTTACTTGCAATGTGTACATTATTTATCTTCTTCTTCGAGTGCCACTCCGACTAGCGAAGGTTGGCAGTCAGCTTTAAATACTCCTTCTTGTTCTTCGCGAGGCGAAAGAGTTCGGCAGCACTCGCGATTCCCGTCCATTCACGGATGTTGCACAGTCAAGACTTTTTTCTGTGCCCAACAGCTCTCCTTCCGGCAACTTTTCCCATCATAATCAGTTGCAAAAGTTCATATCTTTCATGCCTAAGCACGTGTCCGAGATATGCAACTTTTCTCTTCTTGACAGTCTCCAAAAGTTGCCGTTTTTGGTTGACGCGTCGCAGAACTTCCACGTTCGAGACCTTTTGAGTCCAACTAATGGCCAACATACGTCTATAAGCCCACATCTCGAAAGCTTCTATACGTTTTTTGAGGTCTTCTTTAATTGTCCACGCCTCGCATCCGTAAATAAGTATAGGCCAGATGTAACAATGTAGGAGTCGTATGCGCACAGGGATCTTAAGTCTGCGATTTCAGAGTACTTTTTTCAACGTGCAGAAGGCACTTCGAGCTATTTCGATGCGAGTCTTTACCTCCTGTTCACAGCTCCAGGTGTCATTAAGCCATGTCCCCAGATATTTGTACTTGCGCACCCTCTAAATTTTTTGGCCTGCTACAATGATAGCAATGTCATCGAAGCTATGTTTAGATAACACCATGATCTTCGTTTTTGCCTCCTCAGACCTCAGACCAGCGTTTTCACTGCACTCATTAACACGGCTCATAATTAATTGCAGCTCTTCAGGAGATGATGCTATTAGGACTGTATCGTCAGCGTATCTGATGTTGTTAATATACCGGCCATTTATTTTGACTCCACATTCTTAGCCTTCAATTGCTTCTGCTATTATTTGTTCCGAGTACAAATTAAATAGCGTGGGTGATAATATACAGCCCTGTCGGACTCCTCTCCTTATTTCTACCTCATCAGTCTCCTCATTGTCAACTCGTACAGTAGCCTTCTGGTTCCAATACAGATTCTGCATAATACGTACACCTTTGTCATCTAAGCCGATATCATGTAATATTGCAATTTATATTCATTACTATATATTACTGAAGTATCAATAATTAAATCTATTATGTTATTATATAGTTCGTTATTTTCATGTAAGGCCGCAGACCCGGTGGTTCTGGGTTCAATTCTCAGGTCGGGCCAATAAAAAGTTATTGGGTTTTTCTGTCAGAAAATTCTCATTAGCAGCCCGGAGTTTGGAATTTGGAAATGTATACACTCCCGTGCCTCAGGAAGCAAGTAAAGCCGTTGGTCCTACGCCTGAACTCTTTTCGGTCGTGTCGGATTGCCGTTCCATCGGATTATGATAGTTAGGGAATAGAGAGTGCACCTGTGTTTGCGCACACATTTGTGCACAATAATATCTCCTGCGTAGTTGGCTAATCTCTCTTGAGATTGGCCGCCGTGGACGAAATCGGTCTGGAGAACATTATTATTATTTTCATAAATGAGATATTGAGAAAAAATGTTCAAAATATGCAAATTC
The DNA here is from genome assembly GCF_905147045.1 of Nymphalis io. Lineage (NCBI taxonomy): Eukaryota > Metazoa > Arthropoda > Insecta > Lepidoptera > Nymphalidae > Nymphalis > Nymphalis io. The sequence goes on from NC_065911.1 coordinate 9,335,121, forward strand.
ATGTATGTTTACCCACAAATTTCAATAATGGTTAGTAGGTAATGTTATTTCGCTCGAATTTCGATCACTGAGCGAATAATTACATTGTTATAACACTCAATGTCGCATATCACTTTATGACATTTCACAATTGTGTTCTGCGGTGAGTATCGAGTATGTTCTTACAGAATATATCTGTATTAACGTGCTAAGAAGCCTCTAATATGTGCATAGTCAACCGTTGTTGAACCAATATAAGTAAGAATTATCTGATTGCGTGTATGTTACGTTCCTGCAATCATTGTGTAAAGCGCATATCGACGTTGGACACTAACTGTGACAGCCTTTCACTATTTACGAAGAAGTGTGTAGGTTTTTGCAGCTCTCAGAATTAGTTTTATACCATAGGAGTTTCTGCCCGTGGCTATCCCCGCGTGCGATTGGAAGGTGAAGTGTTAGATATGTACTTTTCTGTAACCCTGAAAATATGAATGCAAAATTTCGTCTTCATCGTTAGTACACAAGACGTCAAAGCGTAACTAAACACACAAACAGTCACTATCGCATTTATACATAGGATTATTGTGAAACCATAAATACACAGAAAAATAAACTCTTAATTCCATCCTCACCACCTCGATGTCTGGAAATCCACAACAGCGCAATTTTAAGGCATTTCCTGTCTCGCACAACCACTATGTGGAACCAGCTTTCGCCGGCGACTTTTCCGAACCGATATGACATAGCAACCTTCAAGAATGGACATCTGCAAGCCCTCGGGTGTTGCAGATGTCCATGGGTGATGGTAGTCATTTTCCATCAGGTGAACCTCCTGCTAGTTTTCCCCCTCTAACATAAAAAAAGATCCCTAACATGCATTGTATTGATACACATAACCTCAAATTTTCTCATAATAAAATCTGTGTATCTGTGCTTTAGTTTTATTACTTGGTGCTAATTGGTTTGCACCTGGATAGGTCAATAACTACTGAGTACTTTTATGTTCCAGTTCGAATGGGGAGTGAGCTGAAAGAAACTTAACTAATCACTCACAAACAACATTCTTAGGTAAAACTGAGAGAATACGAATTATATCAGCGGACTCTATTTCTCCTCAAAAGAGACAGGAGGCCTTAGCCCAGCAGTAGGAAATTAACAGGCTGTTACTGTTAGACTATTTCAAACACCAAGACAATATGTAGATTGTTATTTCCTTTTTTTATTAAGGGGATTATTACAAGATAAATAAACTTAAAACTCAATAAATCAATTTTATACGTCTAGATTTCGGAATGTAGATTAATTATAATCAATTAGAAACTATGTAGTTACTTATTATGTATTTGTAAAATTAATTAATATACTTGTTAAAGTATATAATTAATAGTTATTGTAATTAACAATGGTGGAGCTGTACAAAGATCAAACTTAATAATACTCGAGATAATAACATAATTTCTGAGTGTATTAATAATTACTTATTACCATAGAATAGTAGTAAAAAAACAGTCAGTTATTATCTCACTGCTAGGCTAAAGCCTCTTCCTCAACACGCTAGTCCAATGCGGGTTAGTACACAGGTTAGATACACATTAGACATAATTTCAGCGAAATTAGACACGTGCAAGTTTCCTCACGATGTTTTCTTTCACCGCCGAGCACTACGGTTGATAAACATAAATTAAGCACATGATATATAGGTTGCGCGTGTCCGGGCCCGCAATGATCGGTTTAGTTTCACGCGTTCTAACCACTAAGCCAGCTCCGCTCTATCATGCATCCATTGCATGAAATGTAATAAATAATAACACCTTACATTTTTACCTTAAAGCAAAAATCTTAAAAACGATAAAAATAAATATTATATTAAACTATCCGATAAGTCTTGCCATAAATTAACTGCTCAAATGTATACCTAACTAACGGTATAGAAATGGAAAATTCTTGCAACACTATCTGTTCAATACACAACAAACAAACATTTCGTCGTTACATAACGGACAGCATACGAACCTTCGCCATGAAAAAAAAAATGTCCCAACATGCCCGGTACTCGTGTGACGAAGTCTAATTATCTCAAAGATATATACCGACATCATTTTATTTTTTATTTTATAGACGGAAGGGAAAAGAGGCTACTAGGTAAGTCACCACTGCCCAAAGTCAATGTCGCCGTAAGAAATATTAAAAAATCCTTACATCACCAATGCACCACAAGCCTTGGGAACTAAAATGTTATGTCCCATGTGTCTGTAGTGATTAGCTCAATTCCTTTCCAACCGGAACACAAGAACAAGTAAGTGGTACTAAGTATTGCTTAATTAGAGCCTTAACACAGAAACGCGATGCGACGACGCAAGGCAGAAATGTGCGAGCTCGTGGAACGCATGGTAAGAACTTGTGAGTTGATTCGTAGGTGATGTAAGTATGTTTACACAAGCCATGGTACTGAGACGCCTTGCTGCATGAAAGCGCATCGCGGCTCTGTATGTTGCGAATTCTCATCGTGCCGATTCTCAGTTTTGTGTCTTGACCCATAAAATACGTCAACAGATTATAATAATACGCATAAGCTTCAAACTCAAAACGCATTGCCCTAAGTAACTGATCACTATATCTTATTGAATCTGAATTCGCTCATTATTGAAAAATCGCTCTGCATTCTGATTTCGGCCACGGCGACCATTCCTAAGGGCTGGAAGGGACATAATTGCGCAGGACATATTATAGTGCATAAATGTGTGCGCAATCAAAGGTGTACTCTCTAGTCTCTCACTCTCATAATCAGATGGGACGGCGATCCAACACGACCGGAAAGAGTTCAGGCACAGGACCAACGGATTTACGTGCTTTAGGCACGGTAGTGAACACACTTCCAACTTCCAGACTCCAGGCCGCTACGGAAATAGGTAGTCATGATTGAAATAATTATTATACGCTAGATCAGTTATAAGTTATATGTGTATGTTTGTTTATAAATAGGCATCTATATATGCATATACGTATATTATACGGTACAAATAGGAGGTTTGTATGTTTTTTTTTTTGTTATTTTTTTTGATTACTTCAATATATACAAGGTACAAGGTTTTTGCAATGTTGTCTCAATTATCTTCTGCCATTCGTCTTGTAGTTTTCTCCACAAGTCTACCTGACATGTAGGATAAAGTTTCCGCACCCATAATATCCCACATAAGATCCCACAATAGTTCTATCGAGCTTAAGTCTGGAGACTGTGGAGGCCATATCATGAGTTTCAACACCTGTTCTTGTTCTTTTCCTTTTAAAAAGTCCTGGCATAGTCTTGACGTGTGTTTCGGATCATTATCCTATTGAAATATAAATCCCGGACCAATTAAATGGGTTCCATAAGGCACTGCGCTTTTCTCCAATATATTTTTGTAACCTTCTTTTTTTAAGATTCATTCGATGTTGTGGCTCTCGGTCTGCCTGAACGACGTTTGTTGCAAACTGTTTCTTCAGTCGCAAATTTCTTCACAATGTAGTCAACAGTTTGCCTTGGTATCTTCTGCAGTCTTGAAATCTCACGATTACTTTTACCTGCTTCATGAAGGCCGATTATTATGCCCCTGATCTCACTTGAATATTCCTTAGTTTTACCCAATTTCTTCAAAAAATAAAACTCAGAAGTGAAAAACAAAAAAAATTTATTAGACTTAAAGCACTGGACTACGGAGAGCGTGTTTTCTGGTCAAATGACATCAGATAACTAACGTAAAAATATTTGTAGTAGTTACTCTCTATTTTAGTTATGTTTATTTCTCAATAACTAAATTAAAACAAAACTGCGACTTTAAAGAATAACTTCAAAGAAATTCTGACTTACACTATTTTGGTTTTATGATCAGGAGTCACAATAACATTAAACTGTTACGATTTTTTTTTTATAAAATAGGAAGCCGGACGAGCATATGGGCCACCTGATGGTAAGTGGTCACCAACGCCCATTGTCATTGGCATTGTAAGAAATATTAACCATCGCTTACATCACCAATGCGCCACCAACCTTGGGAACTAAAATGTTATGTCCCTTGTGCCTGTAATTACACTGACTCACTCACCCGTCAAACCGGAACACAAAAATAACAAGTACTGCTGTTTTGCGGTAGAATATCTGATGAGTGGGTGGTACCTACCCAGACGAGCTTGCACAAAGCTCTACCACCAGTAAAATTATTGTATTTATTGTGGATAAGTATTTTGCGGTGTTATACAAACAATTAAAACCTAATAAATAATTTCTTTAAAATGTATCGTTTGTAACTTAAAGAAAATGCAGGTGGCCAAATACTTTTGAGAGGTAGTATATATAATAAAGCTCGTTATATGTATACATGCAAATCGTATAATATTCTGTATACGTTATTGACTTAATTTTTATGATATTGTTTAAACTTACTTATTGCAAATGTATTTTCAAGTATTCGTTTCGTTCGATATCAAGTCCCATTGGAGTGATGGTATAAGATCTAAAGCTATTCCTTAAGAAGCTGGTCCAGCGGTGGGATACAGAATGTGACTTTAAGTGTACTCATTTATTCATTTTTAATTTTACATTAAAAACAATTATTTTTTAATCAAAAATTTTTAAAAAAAATCTGAATAAATTTGTCCCATCTTTAAATATTTAACGATTTAAACATAGGACAACTTATAATTAAAACCAAGTTGAGTCCTGACCACATCGGAACCACAGATAACCTAACAATAACATTTCGAACGCAGATTTATAGCTGTCATTGTATATATTAGAAAAGGTCAGGTTTGTCGGAGTAAAGAGAAAGTTTTGACTTAATATGTAATAATCGAACCGAGTTGGCTCAGTTGCAAGACTCAAAACTTACTACGTTTTCTAACAGAGCAGAAAAAACTTAGTATTAGGAGTGCATATAATTTGTTCTCCTAATACTAGGAGGCTTAAGGAAATATCGTGAGGAAACCTACATGTGTCGAATGAAATTACGCCACAAGTGTATTTTGCGATCCGCGTTGGAACTGCGACATGGATTATATTCCAAATCTACTTCACAAGAGGAGAGGATTTTTTTACTCAAACAGTAAGACATTTACTGGCTATTATGATTTTTTTTTCACCTTTTCTGGCGTGCCTGTTATGAATATTACGAGGATGTTACTTTATTTATTTTTCGTTTTTTAATCGAATGTGACGTTTGTCTTTTTAAACTGAAATATTTAAGTGACTATTATGTTTCTTTTATGCCAAAAAGTTAAACAAAAATATCCCATTGAGAAGATATCATATTAATTTTTTATTTGTCATATAATTTAATGTAATTAATAATTATATTGTATGTTATGGGTTTATTATATTATTTCACATAATTTTAAATACTTATATTATTCATATATTTTTTAAAGTTTTCTTCAGTTAATAAATTAAAATTTCACAATTCAATTTAAATTGGCTTACCCACTAAGTACTAGAATTATTTAGGTACTTACAAAATTTGATGATCAATATAATTAAACTTATTTCACTAAAAATAGTTAAAATTCACATAACTTCACATTTGAAAACTAGACATTAATATAATAATATTTAATCACATTTTTTAAAAGTTTTATAAAGTCTACATTTTTGTTACTGGCAATTCATTTTATACGAAATTTAAAAAACGTATTTTAAAAATCGAACACGCGCAGAGAGGGGAAAGTGACGACGGTCGATTTCTCCCTTGGCGGCAAATCGACTGTCCACGGTGCATCGTACATGATTACAAAACTAAGTGCTGATTACGTGTCTTGGAGATCCACGGTAAATTGACTTTGTTTTATTATTTTTTTAATTTTCATTGACGATATAACGTATGAATGAAATGTGATATTAATAGTAAATAACTTCATATATATTTTTTATTAATGATAAATTATTTAAGTAAAATATTAATAGACTTAAAGCACTAGACTACGGAGAGCGTATTTTCTGGTCAAATGACATCAGATAACTAACGTAAAAATATTTGTAGTAGTTCATTTTAAATAATGGTAAATAAATAATATGTAAAAAAACATTAATAAATTCGGAATAATTAAAGTAGTAGTTCGTTGACAAATAATTTTGATAAAAAATTATTTGGGTACCATTAAAGAAAGCTTCAAGAGTAATAACAAATACAAACTTTTTTTTTATATATTCGCCGGAAGGGGAAATGACTCTACTCCACCTGATGGTAAGTGGTAGTAGAGTCCAAACGCGAAGACGGCCAGTACAGACGGGAAAAACGTTCTGCACTACCCGCCTTCGCCTTGCCGGCCCGCAAGATGCCTCTTCACGCCTCGTTTGAAGGAACCCGGGTTGTAAGAGGAGGGGAACACGTGAGCTGGTAAGGAATTCCATTTTTTGGAAGTGCGACAAAGAAAGGAGTTGCCAAATTTTTTTGTTCGCGATGGAATTGATGTCACAGTTAGGCGGTGACATCGAGAACCAGCTCGCGTGGACTTAAGAAGGAAGGGGGAAGCAGGAATTAGAGAGAATAATTCCTCAGAGCTAAAAAGCTTTATTCCATTGCAAACAAAATAAAGAAACCAGTTTTAATCGTAATAACGAAATTATATTACTGTATTTAAATTATTATATTTCTTTTCTAATTAAGTATCCCATCCGCTTGACAGCCCTGAATTTGGTAGGTATATGTATGTAGTCAAACTTTGGCATTAAGTCAATACTATACGCGCAGTCTAAGTTTGCCGGTCAGATATTAGTCAAGTGTAACATGTGCCAACGTCTTCAGGCCGTTCAAGTAACCCGTATCGACGTTGACTTTGAGATTCATTGTTTTATTATGCAATGGGATACTCTACTTAGAAGCTTTAATTTGTGATATATTTATATAGTATTTAGGCATGCACCTATTTTAATCGTCATACATGATTTCTTAAATCTGATATTTATCCTAAATCTCATATTTTTGTCACTTAATAAAGCATTAAATTATGTAAATCGAAACTGGCTTCTTTTATTTAACTCTGGATTTTAATAATAAATAATTAAAAAATCTCGCAATAGCTGGTTTTCAGTTGATGGTTGAAATATTACTTTCAATTACATCAATGTTTAACATATTTGGTTGTGAAAGGTGTTTATACACGTAAAAATGGTAACTAGATTTTTTTTATTTCTTTATGCTTAGCTGTGTTACTTGTTCAAGACCTTCAAAAATGTAACTAACCTGCCTCGTTTGCCTTTTATATGTAGTGTGTAACAATCGATTTTGGGAGTCTGTGAAGGATGATGTACGATCGGTATAAGAATTTAAACAGATTTATTGTTGACTTAGTTACTTTTTAAAGTAAGCAAATATTAGTAGTTACGATGTAAGCAGGGCATTATGGTGATACATGATTGGTTTACAACAAAAAAATATTTAGTAGTGCCACGAAACGAATTGACGATTTAAAAATGTTTGTTAATTAATACATTTTTTTACTTGAATAAAGTAAATATATTTAATTTGGAATCGTGGCACGCAGAAATAATTATAAAAATAATTATACAAAATAAAATAAAGGAAAAAAATGAATTTGCAACATTACAAGTTAAAAGTTTATCTTAGCGTGGTGTTAGAAGCATAATTAATTGACTCTACAATTTATCGTGTCATCCCAGGTGGGCAAACTGGAGTGGGTGCATGTCAGTCACCTCCACGTGGTGCACCCTGGGCAACGGGGTCGACAAGCAATCCGATGTTTTTCCGGATTGCTTGTCGACCGCGGCTGAGACCGACGCGGCGGAAGTGTCACGGGCCGCTCCTGGTACTTCTCTGTTCAGCAGAGTGACCAGCGAGCGGCTTTGTGGTAAGTAGGAGGACTCCGGGGTCCTTTTGGGCCGCCGGAAAGAGAGAGGAGGACTTGGTTTTCGAGGTCCTTTCGGGCTGCCGGAGACAGGAGGAGGGAGAGGCGGGTTCCACCAGTTTCGGTGTCGATGCTGTTGGACGGACTTCGGTCACCGCCTTCTCAAACTCGTTTCCCCATCCAGGCGTCAGCCTGTGGTGGGACCGAGGGCCTTGCCTTCACCGGCCGGGCCAAGAGGAGACAACTTCAATAAAAAACAACCGGTGGGTCGCTCACCCAAAGCGACGGCCGCAGGCGGGGTCGCGGTGGTGTGCTAACGCGTTCCCGTAACCCCGCCACCCGTTTTAGTAGGTAGAACGGTGGCCTTCTGCCCCGTGAGTCCCACATACCCGTCCCGGTTGTGTCCGGGCGGGAGGCGTGCCTTTCCTCCTCGAAAAAAAAATAAAATTTTAATTTTATTTTTTTTTTTATTTTATTAAACTTTTTTTTCTCAGGAAAAACGCAAATACGCCTTTCCCTTACTTCGCTACTAAGCACTACTAAACACTTTCTTGGATTACGCAACAAGCGAGACCATGGAGAATGTGACACAGAAACTATATAAATCTGAAAGAAACTCTCGTCAATAAATGAGAATAAGATAATTAACTAATTGTATCCTACTAGATCGAAATACAGCACGCATCATCACCCGACAGTTCATCTCGTCAATGTACTGGAAATCGTACATATATCATTTTTTTACCGCATACGACATTTTTAGTTTTAGTAAATTAGCTTGACAGTTTCATAGAAATCCATGTTTTTTTTGCTTCATATTATAATTAATGAAATCCACTTTCCCAGTCACTAAAGGTCAATTTTATATTGTTTTAAATTTTTAAAGTAATCAGAAAACATTGTTCAAACCGACTGCCATATTTTTCGAAAATCCTTTTTTAGAAAAAATAATGCCAGTAGGTAAACCTTTTTATATATTCGTTTAAAAATAACAAAAATACATAAATCATGATATAAATATTTAATTATTAGGTACTAAAATTCAATTTAATTAATTTCCGGTTTATAAAAATATATTTTTAAAAATATTATAAACTTTCAAAAACACGTTTCCGGTATTGAATGGACATCCTTCAAAGTTAAATATATATATTTTTAAATACCCTAATATTTGGCTTCTTTTTTGCCGTACAATATACTATTAATCATTATAATAGTACCAAAATTAATTACATATTACATTCTTTTACATTAACCTTCTCTGGAAACATTTTTTTTTCTGAATCCGATAATTTAGAAAGACATATTAAGATAGTAAGTAATATTGATAATATCCATATAAATTCATAAAAACAAAATAAATCAGTATGTCTGTTCTCTAAGAATAAACTAGAAAGTCATCGCTTAAAACGGTCGCGAAATGTCAGAAAGTGATATGCTACTTTAACCATAATAATCATAACATTACAAGAATACACGCAACAAAATAGTATATCACCATAAGTCAATAATTTTACCATAACTCCATAATTTCAATTATTTAAAAAAATAAGAAATATATTAAACTGTTCCACAATAAATGCTTTTGATTTTGAATGACTGAAAAAAAATTGTTAATTTATTTGGATAATAACTAGGGACCACGTCTTTGATGCCCAGGGCGTCCAGACTTAATCCAGCCCTTACGTGGCGTAACAGAATGATCGTTGATTTCCAAATCCTTAAGAGGAGTCACGGCATCGATGCGCTCGTCGTCAATCTTCTGAATCTAAATTAAACTGACAGAACTTCTAGAAGAATCTAAAGATAAGTTCAAACACCTTTAAGCGGCATTTAATTATCGTTTTCTGTTAAATATTGTCCATAAATGTCAAGGTGCCGTCATCGCTGCCATTTTTAACCGGAAAAGATTCGATGGTTTTAAAATAGTTTCCGTCATGAATGATTGAAACACACTGTCATTCTTCTTACTAATTTTATAAATGCGAAAGTGAATTTGTTTGTTTGTTACGCTTTCGCGTCTAAACTACTTCACCGATCATTATGAGATTTTGCATACCCATTGTTAAGGATACAGGAATGGACATAGGGTACCTATCACTTCTCCTCGCGAACGCTGAAGCTGATAGCGAAACTAGTATACAATAAATGAAAGATCTTATAATAATATGTATGTACTGGTATCAATTCTGAAATATCGAAATTCTATAGTTTCCAATACTATTTAGATTGTACAATAACAGCCTGTGAATGTCCCACTGCTGGGCTAAGGCCTCCTCTCCCTTTTTGAGGGGAAGGTTTTGAGCTTATTCCACCACGCTGCTCCATTGCGGGTTAGTGGAATACACATGTGGCAGAATTTTAGTGAAATTAGACACATGCAGGTTTCTTCACGATGTTTTCCTTCACCGTCAAGCACGAACTGAATTATAATAACAAATTTAACACTTGAAAACTCAGTGGTGCGGCGGGTTTGAACACACGATCATCGGTTAAGATTCACGCGTTCTTACCACAGGGCAATCTTTAGATTGTAAATAAGTATATTTTTAGGGAATAACTAGTTATAAAAATATCATATCTGAACAGTTTCTACAATGAGCAAATTATATAATGCTCTGACAGTCTGTTTCCACCTTAACGACTACTTCCTTATAAGGATATAGCTCAATGAAGTTTAAATATATTTTTTTTCTGATACAGTATATTTATATCAATATTTCGGCAAGTCATATTTAACACAGCAAAAATAACTACAAATATAAATAATAATTCCTAAAAATAAATGAGGAAAGCAAACCTAGATATATATTACATTATGAACAACTTTTTTTAATCTGTCGTGAAACTTGAAAGATTTTTAATTATTCGTGTTGTATAGATAATACTCACAGACTTCGATTATTGTTTGTTTATTTATTTGACTGTATCGTTGGTCTAATGGCTAAATGGAGGTCCTAGGTTCAATTCTCAAGTCGGGCCTGTAAAAAGTTATTGGGTTTTTCTGTCAGAAAATTCTCAGTAGCATCCCGGAGTCTGGAAATTGGAAGTGTGTACACTCCCGTGCCTCGGAAAACACGTAAAGCCGTTGGTCCTGCGCGTGAATTCTTTAAGGTCGTGTCGGATTGCCGTCCCGTCGGATTATGAGTGAGGGAAGAGAGAATGCACCTGTGTTTGCGCACACACTTGTGCACTATAATATCTCCTACGCAGTAGGCAATATTTCTAGAGATTAGCCGCCGTGCCGAAATCGGTATGGAGCACATTATTATTAGACTAAGAAATAATAAATAATAATAACATAACACATAAACAACAATCAAGTTTCCTCTAATAACTTAAATAATAAATTAGACTTATATTCCAAAAGCTTTGTATAGTGTTTTCTATACAAATAAATAAAATTGAATTGTATGTCTTTGATTTAAAAATAAAAGCCTCTTTTAAATTTAATATGGTTATCCGCGAGTCTGTCTGTCTGTCTGTTTGTTCGGGATAATTTTAAAAACGGCTAAAAATTACAAATTGAAATAACTAATTTATTATAAGAAGTATTTCAAGACACCATTTAGTCTTTATTTAGTCGAAATCGTAAAAAAAATTAAAGTTCACATATATGTATATACTCAAATATTTCAATTCAAACCCAAGATATAGTATATATTATTTGATATTTATTAAGTGAATTTTAACCGGATTTTCGAAGACGCGGACAAAGCTGCGTGTGAATCGCTAGTATGTAATAAAGAAAAACATCATTCTTAGTCGTTGCGTTTTGAGAAAGTGATTTTTAACAGAGATTTTGGTTATCGGTATCGATTTTAATCGTTTTATATGAACAGGTTAATGCATTACATAATTTAATTGCCTGAATAATGAAGTTCTGTTTATAAACTGGTAGTAGGGCCTTGTGCAAGCTCGTCTGGGTAGGTACCACCCACTCATCAGATATTCTACCGCAAAACAGCAATACTTGATATTGTTGTGTTCCGGTTTGAAAGGTGAGTGAACCCTTGTAATTACAGGCACAAGGGACATAACATCTTAGTTCCCAAGGTTGGTGGCGCATTGGCTATGTAAGCGATGGTTGACATTTCTTACAATGCCAATGTCTAAGGGCGTTGGTGACCACTTACCATCAGGTGGCCCATATGCTCGTCCGCCTTCCTATTCTATAAAAAATAAATGTTTTATGAAATTTCCGTGGCGATCTGGACAAAGATGATTCTCTAAGATACTAACATTTTTAATTCAAATTAGAGAGAAGTTAATAAGTTTTCACATGCACGTCCGTGTTTACACGAACGACCATCAAAGCACCGCAGCGCACGAACGCGCACCGCATCTCTAAACACTACGGACTTATATACACTTCCACCGATGGCTTAGAAGAGCTTGCATAATAATCAAGTATGGAAAGAAGGAGATAATTTACTAACATATATTTGGTGGGAATTGGTAAAAACAGAACAGTAGAAATAACCTTACCTTGACAAAGTCTGGTCTAAGTGCACACCAAGGTCCTTTACGGTTGGATAGTAACGTAGGCAAAAACCGTCACATCTATCATATGATCTAGTAAATATTTATCTAATTTTTGATTATTTGGCGATATTATTTTGTCTAACGTTATTATCTCGTATTTTTATCGTATTCATTCATGTTGATTTTTATATAATATTTTATAATGACGTTGGTACAGAAAGTACCCTTATAAAAATATTATAAATGCAAAAGTTAATTTATTTGTTAAGCTTTCACGTATGAACTACTCATCCGATCATCATAAAGGGGGTACAGAAAAAGACCTAGGGTATCTAGCACCTCCCCTCCCCACGCGGGCAAAGTCGCGGGTTCCTTAAATAATTATTAAAACTGTAAAAAAAAATAGTGTATTTACAAAACAGAGATGTGCTTGCGGATGTTAAAAGTACTGGCATATTGTTAGCGATCACTTTATCAACACGTCAAGTTGCGTCAGTTGACACGTCATATTTATGCAATGCGTTGACATAACTGATGGTAACGGTACCACCTCGGAACAGTGAAGTTTTCAGAAATGGTTTATGCATAAATCTCAATATTATCGCACTGAAGGGAATATGACAATATTATGAATTGTGATACTTTGCAAATATATATAACACAAAACATATCTGAAATAGTTTACCCTCAGATTTTTTTTCATTCATAACCACTCCACCAAACACGAGATGAATTATAAACAGAAATAAAGCGCATGAACACGGCTATCGTCGGTTAAGATTCATTTTTCTTAACCACACTATTGAAATCCACACGTAGCACGCAACCTCACACACAAACACACATATACAGACACTCTTACAAACACACACGCACGCGTGGTCACATAAAAGTAAATGCAGACCATTTTCGGTCACGGCGGCCAATCCCAAGAGAGATTAGCCAACTGCACAGGAGATATTATAGTGCACAAGTGTGTGCGCTAACACAGATGCACTCTCTATTCCCTAACTCTCCTAATCCGATGGGACGGCAATCCGACACGACCAGAAAGTATTCAGGTGCAGGACCAACGGATTTGCGTGCTTTCAGAGGCACGGGAGTATACAGACTTCCAGCTTCCAGACTCCGGGCTGCTACTGAGAATTTTCGACAGAAAAACTCAATAACTTTTTATTAGTCCGACCTAGGATTTGAACCCAGGACCTCTTATCTGCGTCCTTATATCTAGCCACTAGACCAAAGAGGCAGTCAAACATTATACTGTGTAAGCAACAATAGCACAAAAGACAAGCCGTATCCACATCAGTTAACTGCTTATAACCGTGAACGCTGCACAACTAGTGAGATACTAGTTGTGCTTATTATTATAAGGGTTCCATTATACTTTATCATCTAAGGTTACACCAAATTCTGTTGTATCAGTAATGTCTAGTGTTTTCCAATTTATAAATAAATACGTTCTTTTGTAGACATGCAATGCAATGGCATGCCTATCTAAAAATAGCATACAAATGGGTTACCTGATGTTAAATTATCAATACCGCCCGTAGACATTAGTATTGTAAGAAATATTAACCTTCCACTACACATCAATGCGCCACTAACCTTAGGAACGAAGATGTTAAGTCCTTCGTGCCTGTAGGTAAACTGGCGCACTCACCCTTCAAACCAAAACATAACAATACAAAATACTGCTGATTTGTGGTAGAATATCTGATAAGTGGGTGGCACACGACCAGACGAGCTAGCTCAAAATCCCCAAGTAACACAAGTACTAGAGACATCTCAGTATATTGAGACATAATTACTTTTACGAAATAGGTAAAGCGAGTGTATGCAATTACGGTACTAACAAGCTGATTCAAAAGCACAAGCGTTACAAAAAATTATGTTGTATATCACATAAGATATATCATACTATACTGAACCGAGATGGTTAGACCACAGCGTGAATTCTCATGTGCATAAGATGTGTTTTTAATTCATCTCGCGAAGGAAAACATCGTGAGGTGAATGTTTCGGAGGAAAATCTGCACATCCAATGATCATCGGCATCGGAATTAAGACATATATATTACTATTCTTATAAAAATATTTTTACTAGAAAAACAAACCAATGTACACGTGTTACAGTTGATTGTGATATTTTAACAAAAGAATAGTAATTCGTGGCATGACGCCCGTCATATTTTTGGTTTCAATTTGTATTCAATTATACACACACACATACACACTTCACAGATACACTTCTGAATAGACTTAAAAAAATAAAATAACAAATTCCTTTATAACGGCTTATGGGTACTACGAATATTTTTATATACCTATCTACTTTATGTACAATGTTATTTTATCAAAGTGTTATAGCTTTGATTTTGTTTTTGTTGGGAATCCGAAACCTTTTCTTTAATAAAAAAAATCCATGGCCCAGCAGGGGGAATTTACAGGCTTCGCTCGCGTGTTAAGGGGGCAGATATTAGGTGAAAAAAGTAGCCTATGTCCTTCCTGGGATAGCGAGGCGGGAGATATTACCCTCCTGCCATTAGTGTGGTGCGCCACTGGACACGACACATCACACTTTGACGGAGTGTGCGATAGTTGGCGGAGACCTCTCGCTGCCGAGCGTGATTACCGCTATGCTTAGCAGCGAGAGGTGTTGGATGGAGATGGTCTATTTTTGCGAGAGTGTCATGTTGCAGAAGGAGGTCGCGGAGCGAGAGCGAGAGGCGAGGTCAGCCGCCGCAGATTCGCTCCGCCGCAGGAGACCCGGGAGGAGGCGCCGACGCTATGCGCACCTTCTTCCCCCACCGTAAGCGCCGCTGGGATTAGGGGGGTACTCCGTACCTCGAGAACCCCCCAGGAATGGAGGCCCGCTTGAGCGGGCCAACCGTCGGTCCGTCACGGTAGGATGCGCAAGCGATCCCGTGACGCCCCTTCGACAAGACGGAGTGGGTCCCGCTGGTTTTTTAGAGGGTATTCCGGCATCTTCAGTGCCGACGAGTCCCACATACCAGACCCCCCCCCCCAACTCCTAATAAAAAAAGGCCTATGTCCTTCCTAGTGGCTTAAACTTCATACCAAATTTCATCAGACAGACAGAGTTACTTTAGCCTTTAAAATATTAGTATATATTTCCTACAAGAGTCGTAAGCGTTTTCATTTATGTATTTTTTTAATAATACATACGGTTGGGTTTATATTATATGTAGAGGAAGTATAAAACGCTGGCCTAAAAATAAAATAAAAATTGTTAACGAATAACTACAATCAATAAGTAGCAAAAGTTTCTGTTAAAAAATAACATATTATAATATAACTCTTGGTCGTATCGGACCACTGCTGTTCCATCAGACTATGAGAGTGAATTAATAAAACTGGTAGAATTACATTTTCTTTCATAGAACAACACGCTAGTGTTAAGGGAAAGTCTGAAGAACCTTAGTCCGGAAAATCATGAATGTTATCAAAATATATTATAACAAAATATATATATTAAGCAGAATAATTATTTAAACAGATAAATACTAGATTTTATTGATGTCTGTAAATGTTTAAAACTTATTCAAATTTCACTAATTGTTTTTCCATAAACCCATTTAACTAATAAGCAAATTGATTAAAAATATATTAAATATAATAAAACGTTGAAGCGCCTTATTATTAATTAAAACTAATAATGTAGAAATTGATTAGGTCAGCTTATTAAATTAGGCGTAGTAAAATATTTAAAAAAAAAAATATTTTTCTATATTATGAAAATCAATAATAATTAATATAATGTTATAACATCCTTTTTATTAAGTAAAGGATTATCCAAATAAATATATTGTCTATGTAGCTAATAACAACAATTTTAATATGGCCACCCTACGCGACGTGGAGAAAAATAAAATAATTGTCTATTCGCCATCAAAATGGCGTCATCGAAGGAAACCTATTGTTTGTGTGGTCAACCCTATAATATTGGACAATTTATGATAGAATGTGACTGCTGTCGCGAGTGGTTTCATGGAAGGTAAAGTGGAAAATGTAAAAGTTTTTAAGTGAAAACAAGTTTGCGAGTGAAAATAAATTAAATGAATTTGACAGCACTCGGCTGTTCGGCCATCATGTTGTGAATTTAATGTTTTCTTAAATAATTCGATATTTTACTTCGTTTAACTATGAATTCACTGTTAAACAACCTAGTTTAATAAGTCGCGGATTTTTAGTGCTTATTGTGGTGTTTTTTAAGTATACGTTTGTTTATATCCATGGTCACCATAGAACTATGAAATGCGCGTTTTTCTTACTCTTTGTTTCGAATATTTTATAAATATCCAAATTATATCACTTTATTCTCTGAGATCTTGAAACAGTTTTTATCAAAAAAAAAAAAAAAACTATATTTTAATTTCATATATATAATTTTATATAAATATAAACAAACAAACACGTGTTTTGTTATATTATATTTAATAATTTCTTTTTCAGCTGTGTTGATGTAAAAATTTACCATTCTGACGATATCGACAAGTACCATTGTCCAAAATGTGCGCAGACATATGGTCCGTCTGTTTGTAAGTACAAATATTTCAGTATTTTCTATTTATATATTTAGGCAACAAAATGCATTTATCCGCGCGGTATTTAGTTTGTTCAAATAACAGTTAAATGAGTAAAATCAATACTATTCATGGTATGACTAATGTTGCCATGTCCAATGTAGCTTAAGAAGATTAAATAAAGACAAATTCTATTTGTTACAGTTTACTTAAAAGTAATTTCAGATTTTAAAAATCAGAACATTAACAAAAGTTAGTGAACTTCGAACATAATCAATGTTAATAATATTGAAGACCTGTCATAATATTTTATAAGGTTTTGTTTGCCTAATGAATAAATATTGCTTTTGATTTCAAAAACCAGTTATAACAAACAATAATATTTGTAATTATTTTAATTTATATCAATGATGTATCATTCAATTTAAATAAAATTATATTTTAGGCAAATAGATGTTAAAAACAATACATTGCATTTAAGAAAAAATACAATTCTAATCAATTTTTTTCCTAAGTTGCACAACTATACTTATTTCGCACTAATAAAGTGCCTCTTAATAACAGGAAATGTAATTTGCTGTGTCACTCTCTTACATCATACTAGTTAATGTGTATTTAATAGATATATCAATAATTAATTATGCAGTCTGAGGCATATCAATTTATCGCTGTAAATACAAAAAGGTTTATATCTAAGAAATTTGTAATAAATGAAACACAAATTTGTCTTCTAAATTTAAAAGCTTTTGTAATCTTGACCACACCCATCTATCTTATCATGTCTTCTATCATAAGTAACATGGGCGGTATAATATATTCTCTGAAAGCACAAATAAAAGTTATTAAGTAGAGTTGAATAAAAAGTAAGACATTAAACATTACGCACAGCATTGTGCCTCTGCACATTTTTTGTATAATAAGTGGTCGTATCATTCTTCAGTTCATAAATGAACAATACAATAGGACAAATTAACAAAAACACATACAAATTTATAATATCAGTATCAAAATTATACATTTTTTAATATAAACTACATACAAATTATTAGCTTGGCTAAAATTGAGCTATTGTTGGTATTTCTAGTGTCAATTCACGATGCTTCCTGCTGATCTGGATGTTATAGAATTATTGTTGTTCAGATTGTTCGCTCAATACTTGTTGAGATTTGCAGTGATTTTAATTTTAAACAAATACATAATGTAATGAATTACAAAACTATTTTTGTTATTGTATAATGGTTGTCAAATCAATAGTTATTTTTAAATTATTTTGAAGAGATATCTCGTCTACTCAAATGCTGTAGATACTAGTAAGAACCTAAAAATATGGTCTGGTGATTATTTCGCCATACTGCTCCAGTGGATGTGTCAGCGAAATTCATATGATACAAGCAGATTTACTCACGACATTTTCTTTCACCCCCAAGCATGAGTTGAATTATAAACACAATTTAAGCACATGAAAATAGTGGTGCTTGCCCGGATTCATTACATGTTATATCAATTGAGCCATCATGGTGTTCACAGATGATAAATTTCAAACTTTATAATATACATATATATTAAATTTACAGTGAAAATCCCCACAAACAACCACCGGGCGGACAGATACGAAATAGGGGCAGAAACTCGGCCTTCTCAAGCTGGTACTCCGGCTTGGGTTCGTGCACTAGCCGCTCGCCCTCTTCGGCCGACACCAGCTTCGTTACAGAGAATGCGACCACAGCATTTTACAGAAGAATTTGTGAGGGATAATGGTAATAAAAAATTTTAATCCATATGATGAATCAAGATTTTTCATATTATGCTATAATTAATCACTTAACTGCAATTTTGTATTACAGGCTTTACTCGCCCAGTGATTTTCAACACTATTGAAGGCCTGGATATGAAAGTACCTAATGCGGCAACATTTACAGTAAGATCTGTACTAAGATACTGTGGAGCTCAGTTAGAGGTGTGTATTAACTGTATCACCATAAACTACAAAATAAACAAGTTTTATTTTTAATGTTTGGTTATTATTCTTTTTTTTTTTTGACAACATTTTGAATATGCGTTTGTTCAGTGTCAACATTTTACCCATATATTTAAGTTTATAGATAACCCTATTTTTTATATATTAATTTATTATATTTGTTTTATATCAGGTGGAAGTTATAGATGTACGTAAACAGTCAACGTTGAGGATGCCACTTGCTGATTTTATTGATTACTTCGAAACACCCCCAGAACACAGAGACGAGAAAGTGCTAAATGTTCTCAGTTTAGAGTTTACAGACACTAAGTAAGTTAAAATGCTTATACAGTTTTTTTATTAGGTTAAAATAATGTATAACGTAGAATACTTGGTACTAGCGCTTTGTGTATACCACCCACTAATATTCACACATTCACATATTCTACTGCCAATCAGCAATACGTAGTATTATTTGGTCAGTGTAACTACAGGAATGAGGGACATACCATCTTAGTTCCTAAAGTTGGACATGCATTGACTATGTCAGGGATTGTTAATTTCTTCCAGTGCCATCAGTTGGCTCATTTGCTAGCCTACTAATTTAAAATAAGAAAACTCAGAACTATTCAAATAAAATAAAATTATGTTCGCGTTCCCTATTAAAGTCTTTGTAACAACTTCTTAGAGGATAACAAGTCTCGGCAAACACATTAATTTTGATTTCAACAATGTTATTAATTTTAAAGTAAATATTATTCTGACACCGCCTGTCTGCGCAGCATGTGTCCGCTGGTGGAGCCGCCGGGCACGCTGCGGGCGCTGGACTGGGCGCGGCTGGGCGGCTCTCCCCCCGCGCGGCCCGCCGTGCAGCGCTACTGCCTCATGTCGGCCGCCGCTGCTTACACAGACTTCCACGTGGACTTCGGCGGCACCACCGTCTGGTACCACGTGCTACACGGCCGAAAGGTAAAGCTACCATCGTTTCAGTTAGTACTTATACCTGGGCTATATTACCCCTACAACCAGTTCTGTATACAGATTAAAATATCTTTAATTATGCATATGTATCCACTTTCATTTTACTTTCAAAGTTCAATCAAAGGTAATTCAAGGTCAAAGTTGTTTATTTCCAAAAAAAAAATTCCAAGTCCTGTAGAAAGGCATACACGAGAGCGGATGCACAGCGCATTGTACAGATTGGTCATGACCTTGTTTCGCGTCCTAGGGGCTCCCGTAGCTTCTGGCGTCTGACCAAGTCTGTGCAAAACAATTTCTGCCAACCTTCGCTGCCACCGCTCAGAAATCCGGACGGATCGCTAGCTCACAGTCCGCAAGAGCAAGCTGATCTCCTGGCTAAACTCTTTGCCGACAATTCCGTCATCGATGATTGTAGTGCACTGCCATCTACAATACCTGCATGTGGCCATACGATGCCTGACATTAAAATCAGGCAACGTGATGTGCGTGCGGAGCTGCAATCACTTGATGTACGGAAAGCTAGCGGTCCCGATGGAATACCAGCCATAGTGCTGAAGAAGTGCGCAGCGGAGCTGTCTCCTGTGTTAACGCGCCTGTTCCAACTTTCTCTCTCTTCGGGAAGTGTGCCGGAGGCTTGGAGAAGAGCTAATGTGCAAGCGGTTCCCAAAAAAGGGGATCGGTCTGACCCGGCAAATTATCGGCCAATAGCTATCACCTCAGTACTTTGTAAGGTGATGGAACGGATTTTAAACAACCAACTGATCCATTACCTAGAAGATCACTGTCTAATTAATGATCGTCAGTACGGGTTTCGACCAAAACGGTCCACAGGTGATCTTCTAGCGTACGTAACACACCTCTGGGGTGAAGCTATCGACAAGCATGGAGAATCGTTGGCTGTCAGCCTCGATATCTCCAAGGCTTTCGACAGGGTCTGGCACAGAAGTCTTCTCTCCAAGCTACCGGCATATGGTCTGCCTGCTCAGCTATGCACCTGGATTGCCAGCTTCCTACACAAGCGTAGCCTTCGCGTTTTAGTAGATGGTTGCGCTTCACAATTCTATGTAGTGAATGCTGGGGTCCCCCAGGGATCTGTGCTATCTCCCACACTCTTTCTTTTGCATATCAATGATATGCTCTCCCTTGGGAACATACATTGCTATGCAGATGATAGTACAGTGCATGGTGGATACCACGGACGCGCAGTGGCTGGGCGGGCGGAAACTGAGGAGAGGCGGGAGAATCTTGTCATTGAACTCGATAGGACGTTAGATCTCATCGCCAAATGGGGCTCTGATAATCTTGTTGAGTTTAATGCCAAGAAAACACAGGTATGCGCTCTCACGGCGAAAAAGTCAACATTTTCCCCTCTTCCCTCCCTCTGTGGTACTCCGCTGGTGATGCAAAGCAAAATCGCCATGCTGGGGATTGACGTTCGCTGCGACCTTAGTCCAAGGGATTACATCGAGGCTGTTATAAAAACAGCTTCACGAAAACTCGGAGTTCTGAACAAGGTGCGGCGCTTTTTCACGCCACAACAACTGTGCCTGCTGTACAAAACACAGGTACGGTCTTGCGTGGAATATTGCTCGCACCTTTGGGATGGCTCCGCTAAGTACCTACTTGAGGCCTTGGACCGGTTGCAGCGACGTGCCGTACGCATTATTGGCGACGTAAAGGTCACAAATAGATAGCAGCACTGAGCGCTTTCTATCGACTGTATCACGGCGAGTGCTCTGAGGAATTATTCTCTCTAATTCCTGCTTCCCCCTTCCTTCTTAAGTCCACGCGAGCTGGTTCTCGATGTCACCGCCTAACTGTGACATCAATTCCATCGCGAACAAAGAAATTTGGCAACTCGTTTCTTTGTCGCACTTCCAAAAAATGGAATTCCTTACCAGCTCACGTGTTCCCCTCCTCTTACAACCCGGGTTCCTTCAAACGAGGCGTGAAGAGGCATCTTGCGGGCCGGCAAGGCGAAGGCGGCTAGTGCAGAACGTTTTTCCCGTCTGTACTGGCCGTCGTCGCGTTTGGACTCTACTACCACTTACCATCAGGTGGAGTAGAGTCATTTGCCCTCCCGGCGATATAAAAAAAAAAAAAAAAATTTGTATTTGGAATCAGATATAGCTGCTTACAGAGGATCCATTACCTCTTTCAGATATTCTACTTGATCCCCCCGACGTCAACTAACCTCGCGCTGTACCAGCAGTGGAGTGCGGCCAACAATCAGAGCGAGAAATTCTTTGGTGATATGGTAAGTTATTTTATATGAAAGAAAATTGTTGTAAAAAATTAATCTGAGTTATTAAGCGGTTAGTTGTTTTTTTTTATTAGTTATTTAATCAAAATCCGTTCATTGGTTTAGTTTTTAAAACATTACAGACAAACAGATAGTTACTTACATATTTATATTAGTATAGTATAGCTTTAATAGTGCAATTGTGAATGACAAGGTATCTTACCTGAACTGTTGGCTTATTATCATCCTAACCTCTGGCAAAGGCATTTGCTTAACTGGGAGGAAAAAAGGTGTATTAGTAGTTTTCTCAAAAAAAAGTTACTGCTATATTTGTTTGAGTTCAGTTACCGTTGAGCAAGTCTTGTTTGATGTAGACTCGTATATTATATCCCGTGTCACTATTGTTATAAAAGTGTAACGTCAGCATGAGCATGGGTGTGCAGGTGGAGTGGTACGGCACGGCGGAGGTGAGTGCCGGCGAGACGCTGTTCATTCCCACAGGATGGATCCACGCCGTCTACACGCCATGCGACTCGCTCGTCTTCGGGGGGAACCTGCTGCACTCCTATGCCATTGAAATGCAGCTACAGTGAGTACCTTCTTTTTTTAATAACGGTGGTGGACGATTAAAATGTAAGAAGTACCAATAAGGTGTACCTTTGTGTGAGGCGGTCGGTTGTAAGACCAATGCTTAGTGTCCATTAGAGGCGTTGACCTAAGTGGCGTGTGTTGCAGGATCTACGAGATCGAGAGTCGCGTGGAGACGCCGCTGGTGCTGCGCTACCCGCTGTTCGAGGCGCTGCACTGGCACGCCGCGGCCCAGCTGCTGGCCCAGCTGCGCCGGCACAACGAGGAGACGCAGGTGAGCGCTCACCTCGCTACTGAATACACAGCCTGCGTCCGTGTTAAAACGATATCTATCGGATTAGTAAATTTCCTCGATTAGTAATAACCTCTTTATAATTTTACCATCACTATCATTCATTTGCCCTTTATCCATTTAGTTGAAGTCGGTAAATATGCTTTTTACAAAGAGTCGATAGACGTATGGGGTAATGCTCTTAACTTTACACTGTTATCTGTAATAATCGAGTAACACATAATAATTAATAATAATAATAATATCCTGGGACATTTTTCACACACGGCCATCTGATCCCAAATTAAGCTTGTACAAAGCTTGTGCTATGGAACCCAGACAACTGGTATACTACATATACTACTTTTCTTTTGTAAATACATACTTATATAGATAATTACACCCAGACTTAGGACAAACAGACATGTTCATGCACACAAATGTCTGTCCTGGGTGGTATCGATTACCACCCAGGACAACACAACCTTCGGCGTGAAAGGCAAGTATCTACCAAGCACGCCAACCGGCTCGTCATTTATTTAATTATTTAATTGTGCTTTACGACTTTCTCTGTTTGAGTAATTATGACTTTTCTACTCTGCCTGAAACTATACACATTATATATATAAATATAACTGACAAATTTTTTAGGACGAAGACTTCACTATAAACGAGAACTGTGTTACCACGCCGCCGGCGGATCTACCGCCGCTGCTATTAAGAGGCATCAAGATCTTGGCGAATGCGCTTAAAGAGTGGCACGCTCTAAAAAGTGTGAGTACTAAAATATAGTAATATTAATTAATTTTTAATTTCGGTGACATGTGACAAAAGTGAAACGTTTTTGCATCGAAAACGTTACGTCTTAACTATGTTAGATATAGAAACGTTGAAGGTTTATTGTAACATTTAATCAAAAATTTTTACCTTTTTTTGGAGTACTTAATAATTTATAAATATGTTTTCTTCGTACAGACAGACGCGTCGAAACGCGATAATGTGCCGAAGTGCCTCAACTCGGGGCAGTTGGTACGTGAACTGTGTAAAGAATTACGTACATTGGAAAAACGTAGCAGTAGTAATAAAGATAAGGTATGTACATTCTTTCATTCGCTAAAAGATTTACAAGCTTATTTTACATTATTGAATAATGAAACATTCACACTATTGATAGTCATAGGTAAAACTACTACCATACTAGAAAATAAATATACGGACCTTAGAAGAACTAAATTAAAGAAATTAATAAATAATTATGTTTTCAGGACATTAAAGTAAAAAATACCTCACCAACAAAATCTCAAAGTAAGAAACGGAATGAGGCAGCACCAAAAAAGTCACTCAAACTCACCCTGCCCAAGCCGATAATGCACATGACACCGAACGGAGAATATCCAGAAGACAAAGTATATGCAGACAAATATTACATAGATAACAAGGAAGTGCTTTATCCTGACAGATATATCCAAGATGTCAAATTTGTTAATAGTGATGCGAAATATGTTAACAACGACGTTAAATACATAAGTGACAGTAAGTTTGTGAATAGTGATGTTAAATTTGTAAACAGTGAGATTAAATATGTAAATGGTGTACCGGATACGAAGTATGTGTTGGAAAGTAAAGAGATTTTACCAGAAAAGTATGCATATCAAACTTATGATGAGGTTACGTATCAAGACGGGAACGGATATGTGGATAGACAAGACAAGAAATCAGCTTTAAAGATTAAATTGAAGTAAGTTCTTCTTTTTTAAACATTTTGACCGATAAAAACTGACTTTTTTTCTTTTATTAGTTGTGATAAAGTGTTGGTAGAGTAGAATAGAGAACACAAAACCAACTAGTGGTTGTTGGTGAACCAAATTAGGAAATTGCTGTGTCCATCAGGACTAAGTAAGGCCTGCATGGCGATCAATAAGGTCGCGCTGAATCAACCCCTTTAGGAAAAGTATCCTCAAGTACTCACTTGACATAGAGACAGTTTGATAAATAAATCCTAGAAAAAGACAATAAAATATTGCAGTATTATAAACTGCTACATACCCCGAATCAATGCCATCGGTGTTAACTTTAAGAACAGCTCAAGTTAAAGTTTTTATATTAATTCATTCTTATAAAATATTCTTCCAGCAACTCCCCTTCATCATCTCGAGAAGAGCCTCCACCTTACAGTCTGCCCGAACACTCCATCTTAAAATCGCATCTCATCAGAACAGACCGTCTCAAATCTGTGCAGCAGTGGACAATATCTAAGAAGGACATCGGGGACTACCACGAGGAACAGATACTGTTTACGAATGAGAATCTTCAAGCTAATATGCGGATAGATGGACAGGATATGAATTATGGTGCAGGTAATTTTTTTTTTTCTAATATCTTTTTAAAGGTGACCATTTGCCACAGGATGGCCCACTATCATTTACTCGTCTGCCTTTCTGAAAAATTAATAAATCCTTATGAGATACTGTACCTATGTGTAACGCGTTGCAGGCATGTACTCAGCGCAGGACATACAGGAGTATCAGTACGAGGAGGCCGGCAAGGGCTACCAGCAGCTGTACGCGCCGGAGCTCGCCTACGACTACGCGCCGCCCGCGCCCCCCGCCGCGCTCGCCCCCGCGCCGCCCGCGCACACCAGTCCGCCGGTAACGTCGCCCACCGCCGCCGGCAACGTCGCCCTCGTCGAGCAGATCACTAATTATCTGTCTGTTCGAATCGGTAGCAGGCGCCGAGCTACAGCGGCGGGACGTTCGCGCACACGCAGCTGCCCTCGTACGACGCCGCCGTCGCCCACCAGTACCAGACTAACTACGTGAGAAACTCATTTCTGGTATTTTTATTAAAAATATATCGCAAGATTCTCGCCGATCGAAACGATCGACTCGGTCCGTATCAAAGTTACCGATTAAATCCTCCCTAACTAGTACTTTCTTCAAGAAATAAGTATTAAAGTGCGCAGCGCACTAAGTCGGTCGGCGCGGTGACGTGTGCGTGTCCGCAGCCGGCGCCGGCGCCCGCGGCGCGCGGCGTGCGGCGCTCGGAGCGGCCGGCGCGGCGCCGCGTGTCCAGCACGTACGAGTACGAGGACGCCGAGCTGGACGCGGACGCGGACGCGGACGAGCCGCCGCCCGCGCGCCGCCGCCCGCGCGCGCGCCCGCAGCGCGCCGCCGGTACGAGCGGTAGTGGTACATGTTCCGTGTGCCGAGATTTTTTGTTATACTTTTTGCAACTTCCAACAATGTACAAGTGCCGAAAATTATGGTATATATTGGCGGGACTCGTGTCTCGTGTCTTCCCATGAGCCCCCAGCTACCAATACTTTAAACGGTTTTTTTTCACCTGTAAAACAGCAACCTAAACCTTTACTGGTGGTAGGGCTTTGTGCAAGCTCGTCTGGGTAGGTACCACCCACTCATCAGATATTCTACCGCAAAACAGCAATACTTGATATTGTTGTGTTCCGGTTTGAAGGGTGAGTGAGCCAGTGTAATTACAGGCACAAGGGACATAAAATCTTAGTTCCCAAGGTTGGTGGCGCATTGGCTATAAGCGATGGTTGACATTTCTTACAATGCCAATGTCTAAGAGCGTTTGGTGACCACTTAACATCAGGTGTCCCATATGCTCGTCCACCTTCCTATTCTATAAAAAAAAAAAAAACACGATTAGCCTCATTCGGCCAGATAAATCCTGCCAGTTAATGATAAAATTCTTAATTATGCAGCGTCCAACGGTAACTCCGCCGCTTACCGTCAAGCAGCTCGCGCTCCGGCCAACGGCATCGAATCGCTCATTCAGGCGTCCGAGCTGGCGGAGGAGGAGCAGCCCGACAACGAAACGTAAGTTAAATTTGTGCGAGTGTAATTTGCTAACTCTTTACTCGTGACTAGTGTAATTAATGGTCAAATTTTATTAGTCTCGACTTAGTTTAGATGAACGAACATTTTCTAAAACTTTGTCTTGTATATGAAAGATTTTCTTCTGACAGGGAAGACGCAGCGGTGGCCGGCATGCTCAGTATTAGCGAACAGCGGTACGAAGCTCCCGTCAGGACGTTTGGTCTCGCGATAGAGACGCCTCCAAAACCTACAGACACTTCTAGAGTTGAAAGGTATTTATTAAATCCATAATAATCGATCAAAATGATTGGTTTTGACGATTTATAAAACAGTCAAAATATAAGATGTATAAAATTTCATACAAGAAGCTAGTAAAACCGACGAGAACTGTCTGTTTCCTAAGTAGCGAATGTAGCGGCAGCGGTACCGGAGCGGGTACAGGTGTCGGCACAGGTACTGGTAGCGGCAGTGGTACCGGCAGCACGAGTCGTGCTCGCGCGCGCAAGGCGGACGCCGACGACGACTACGACGAGGAAGATGTGATCAAGGAGGTGCATCGAGACGAAGAGTATGGTTAGTAGAGTCGAGATTTTTGTCCAGTTCGACATTTACAAAAACTGTCACGGGGTTCTCGTGTGTACAGGGTTCGTTCCACCAAAATCGTTACATTAATAAAACTCGTCATAAAGATTATTAAATTTTAATTATAAAGTTTACAACATAAAAAAAAATTAGGCGGTGGGCCGTTGACAGTATCTGGTCAGTTAAGTTAACATTAATACAATAAAATATTATAAGTGAGTTACAGCTAACTCACTTATAATGCTATTACAGCTAACTCACAGTGAGTTGGCATCGGTTAAAATTAAGTGATAGATTTAAATAGATAAGCACGATAGTGCAAACCACTGGACAAGCAGCCTCTCCTCCACAAAACAGCAGCCTTCAACAGCTCCAAATCAGCAACAATTCCTCGGTTGAGTCCACCGAACAATATTATATTATTTTGTAATGCAATATACAAAGTATATATATAAAATCAAGAAAAATAAACACTCCCTGTGAACAAAACAACTTATTACCTATCTTGCATGAACACTAAAAAGGTCCTAAGAATGCCCTAGACACAGGTACAATAAAAAAATAAGTTATTAAAACCAAGGAATAACCTAGACAATTGAGGTTATTAAAGTTAACTTTTAAAGTGTCAGAACATGGAAAATTATTGCTTAATTGGCAATAAAATAATATTAGAAAGCAAGAACTATATTTAAATTAATGAAACAAAGCTTTTATATAAAAATAAATAATGAACCACGTGGTATAATGATTACTGAATGTAATTTATGCATCAACTAACCTCAGGAGTGTTTAAATATGTAGAAATAAGGCAATATATGACTTATATTGCACGTGGCACGGTTTTGATACAAAGACTGGAACTAAACGAAGAATCGATTAAATACTACTCAAATAATAAATAATATGCCTCGACTAAACTAATACAATGTGTTTTACTTACGGTTTGGTAACCCGAACCTCTCAAATACGTTTTACAAAGTAGATGACGTAGATAACCCTCCGTTACTATAATTTTCTATATAATCTGAAACGAATATAAAAACCAATATACGAAATGTACAAACAATATATTCAATGCCAACGATCCACTATATTCAACGGATATACTTACAAAAAGGAATATATTTAATCGTTTAAAACTGACATGCGTCGGTAAGCGACCGGCGCTTGCTCAACGATCAAAAGGACGACCGACCGGCGAACCACGTAGTGCTGCCATCTCTCAAACAGCATAGATAATAAATGTCGAAACAATGAATGCCGATTCGGTAACCGTAATTTATTTTATAAACCGGTTAGATCAGGTAAAATAGATAAAATATTTTAATAAAAATTAAAATATTGAAAAATTAAAATTTTTAGGGTTACAAAACATAACTAAATCGTAGTCAAAAATTGACTACGGCTATTATGTGGTTACGGTGTACGGTTAGAAAAAAAAAGTTAGTGAAAATAAATTTTTAATTAGAAAATGTTAATTGTATATATTTTTTTACAGTGTATCCATCATTAGAGATGAGCTCGGACGAGGACGAGGAGTGGACGTCGCGGAAGCGCACCTCGCGCAGTCGGACGGACAGCAAGAGCAAGACCGACAAGTGAGTGACTCTTTATATTTGTATCCTATTATATTTCCTTTATTTCAAAATATATTTTTTACATTTCGTAAATTATTGAATAGAATTTTTAATGCAATTTTTCTTTAGAAAAATAATTTGGTGAAGTATATTTGGTGAAATTAAATTAACAAGTACTTAATTGATAATAAATAATGTAACGTTCTAGGGACGAATCGTGGTCGCCTCGTGCTCGGCTCGGCCGGGTCGTGCCGCGACTGCGAGGACCTGCACGCTCCTCCGTGCGGCGAGAGTGTGTGCGCGCCGCACTGCACGCCGCCGCACACCGCGCGCACCACGCGCACCACGCGCCGCACCCGCCGGAAAGACACCCGCAGGTACACGCGCGACACACACACGCACACGACGCGCACCACGCGCCGCACCCGCCGGAAAGACACCCGCAGGTACACGCGCGACACACACACGCACACGACGCGCACCACGCGCCGCACCCGCCGGAAAGACACCCGCAGGTACACGCGCGACACACACACGCACACGACGCGCACCACGCGCCGCACCCGCCGGAAAGACACCCGCAGGTACACGCGCGACACACACACACACAAGACGCGCACCACGCGCCGCACCCGCCGGAGAGACACCCGCAGGTACACGCGCGACACACACACACACAAGACGCGCACCACGCGCCGCACCCGCCGGAGAGACACCCGCAGGTACACGCGCGACACACACACGCACACGACGCGCACCACGCGCCGCACCCGCCGGAAAGACACCCGCAGGTACACGCGCGACACACACACACACAAGACGCGCACCACGCGCCGCACCCGCCGGAGAGACACCCGCAGGTACACGCGCGACACACACACACACAAGACGCGCACCACGCGCCGCACCCGCCGGAGAGACACCCGCAGGTACACGCGCGACACACACACACACACACACACACACACACACACACACACACACGACTCGCACCACGCGCACCCGCCGGAGAGACACCCGCAGGTACACGCGCGACACACACACACACACACACACACACACACACACACACGACTCGCACCACGCGCACCCGCCGGAGAGACACCCGCAGGTACACGCGCGACACACACACGCACACGACGCGCACCACGCGCCGCACCCGCCGGAAAGACACCCGCAGGTACACGCGCGACACACACACACACAAGACGCGCACCACGCGCCGCACCCGCCGGAGAGACACCCGCAGGTACACGCGCGACACACACACACACACACACACACACACACACACACACGACTCGCACCACGCGCACCCGCCGGAGAGACACCCGCAGGTACACGCGCGACACACACACACACACACACACACACACACACACACACGACTCGCACCACGCGCACCCGCCGGAGAGACACCCGCAGGTACACGCGCGACACACACACACACAAGACGCGCACCACGCGCCGCACCCGCCGGAAAGACACCCGCAGGTACACGCGCGACACACACACACACAAGACGCGCACCACGCGCCGCACCCGCCGGAGAGACACCCGCAGGTACACGCGCGACACACACACACACACACACACGACTCGCACCACGCGCACCCGCCGGAGAGACACCCGCAGGTACACGCGCGACACACACACAAGACGCGCACCACGCGCCGCACCCGCCGGAGAGACACCCGCAGGTACACGCGCGACACACACACACACAAGACGCGCACCACGCGCCGCACCCGCCGGAGAGACACCCGCAGGTACACGCGCGACACACACACGCACACGACGCGCACCACGCGCCGCACCCGCCGGAAAGACACCCGCAGGTACACGCGCGACACACACACACACAAGACGCGCACCACGCGCCGCACCCGCCGGAGAGACACCCGCAGGTACACGCGCGACACACACACACACACACACACACACACACACACACACACGACTCGCACCACGCGCACCCGCCGGAGAGACACCCGCAGGTACACGCGCGACACACACACACACAAGACGCGCACCACGCGCCGCACCCGCCGGAAAGACACCCGCAGGTACACGCGCGACACACACACACACAAGACGCGCACCACGCGCCGCACCCGCCGGAGAGACACCCGCAGGTACACGCGCGACACACACACACACACACACACACGACTCGCACCACGCGCACCCGCCGGAGAGACACCCGCAGGTACACGCGCGACACACACACACAAGACGCGCACCACGCGCCGCACCCGCCGGAGAGACACCCGCAGGTACACGCGCGACACACACACACACACACACACACACACACACACACACACACACACACACACACACACACGACTCGCACCACGCGCACCCGCCGGAGAGACACCCGCAGGTACACGCGCGACACACACACACACAAGACGCGCACCACGCGCCGCACCCGCCGGAAAGACACCCGCAGGTACACGCGCGACACACACACGCACACGACGCGCACCACGCGCCGCACCCGCCGGAAAGACACCCGCAGGTACACGCGCGACACACACACACACAAGACGCGCACCACGCGCCGCACCCGCCGGAGAGACACCCGCAGGTACACGCGCGACACACACACACACAAGACGCGCACCACGCGCCGCACCCGCCGGAGAGACACCCGCAGGTACACGCGCGACACACACACACACACACACACACACACACACACACACACACACACACGACTCGCACCACGCGCACCCGCCGGAGAGACACCCGCAGGTACACGCGCGACACACACACACACAAGACGCGCACCACGCGCCGCACCCGCCGGAAAGACACCCGCAGGTACACGCGCGACACACACACGCACACGACGCGCACCACGCGCCGCACCCGCCGGAAAGACACCCGCAGGTACACGCGCGACACACACACACACAAGACGCGCACCACGCGCCGCACCCGCCGGAGAGACACCCGCAGGTACACGCGCGACACACACACACACAAGACGCGCACCACGCGCCGCACCCGCCGGAGAGACACCCGCAGGTACACGCGCGACACACACACACACACACACACGACTCGCACCACGCGCACCCGCCGGAGAGACACCCGCAGGTACACGCGCGACACACACACACACACACACACACACACACACACACACACACACACACACACGACTCGCACCACGCGCACCCGCCGGAGAGACACCCGCAGGTACACGCGCGACACACACACACACAAGACGCGCACCACGCGCCGCACCCGCCGGAAAGACACCCGCAGGTACACGCGCGACACACACACGCACACGACGCGCACCACGCGCCGCACCCGCCGGAAAGACACCCGCAGGTACACGCGCGACACACACACACACAAGACGCGCACCACGCGCCGCACCCGCCGGAGAGACACCCGCAGGTACACGCGCGACACACACACACACAAGACGCGCACCACGCGCCGCACCCGCCGGAGAGACACCCGCAGGTACACGCGCGACACACACACACACAAGACGCGCACCACGCGCCGCACCCGCCGGAGAGACACCCGCAGGTACACGCGCGACACACACACGCACACGACGCGCACCACGCGCCGCACCCGCCGGAGAGACACCCGCAGGTACACGCGCGACACACACACACACAAGACGCGCACCACGCGCCGCACCCGCCGGAGAGACACCCGCAGGTACACGCGCGACACACACACACACACACACACGACTCGCACCACGCGCACCCGCCGGAGAGACACCCGCAGGTACACGCGCGACACACACACACACACACACACACACACACACACACACACACACACACACACACACGACTCGCACCACGCGCACCCGCCGGAGAGACACCCGCAGGTACACGCGCGACACACACACGCACACGACGCGCACCACGCGCCGCACCCGCCGGAAAGACACCCGCAGGTACACGCGCGACACACACACGCACACGACGCGCACCACGCGCCGCACCCGCCGGAAAGACACCCGCAGGTACACGCGCGACACACACACACACAAGACGCGCACCACGCGCCGCACCCGCCGGAGAGACACCCGCAGGTACACGCGCGACACACACACACACAAGACGCGCACCACGCGCCGCACCCGCCGGAGAGACACCCGCAGGTACACGCGCGACACACACACGCACACGACGCGCACCACGCGCCGCACCCGCCGGAGAGACACCCGCAGGTACACGCGCGACACACACACACACAAGACGCGCACCACGCGCCGCACCCGCCGGAGAGACACCCGCAGGTACACGCGCGACACACACACACACACACACACGACTCGCACCACGCGCACCCGCCGGAGAGACACCCGCAGGTACACGCGCGACACACACACACACACACACACACACACACACACACACACACACACACACACACACACGAATCGCACCACGCGCACCCGCCGGAGAGACACCCGCAGGTACACGCGCGACACACACACACACAAGACGCGCACCACGCGCCGCACCCGCCGGAAAGACACCCGCAGGTACACGCGCGACACACACACGCACACGACGCGCACCACGCGCCGCACCCGCCGGAAAGACACCCGCAGGTACACGCGCGACACACACACACGACACACACACACGCACACGACGCGCACCACGCGCCGCACCCGCCGGAGAGACACCCGCAGGTACACGCGCGACACACACACGCACACACACACGACTCGCACCACGCGCACCCGCCGGAGAGACACCCGCAGGTACACGCGCGACACACACACACACACACACACACACACACACACACACACACACACACACACACACACGACTCGCACCACGCGCACCCGCCGGAGAGACACCCGCAGGTACACGCGCGACACACACACGCACACGACGCGCACCACGCGCCGCACCCGCCGGAAAGACACCCGCAGGTACACGCGCGACACACACACGCACACGACGCGCACCACGCGCCGCACCCGCCGGAAAGACACCCGCAGGTACACGCGCGACACACACACACACAAGACGCGCACCACGCGCCGCACCCGCCGGAGAGACACCCGCAGGTACACGCGCGACACACACACACACAAGACGCGCACCACGCGCCGCACCCGCCGGAGAGACACCCGCAGGTACACGCGCGACACACACACACACAAGACGCGCACCACGCGCCGCACCCGCCGGAGAGACACCCGCAGGTACACGCGCGACACACACACACACACGACGCGCACCACGCGCCGCACCCGCCGGAGAGACACCCGCAGGTACACGCGCGACACACACACACACAAGACGCGCACCACGCGCCGCACCCGCCGGAGAGACACCCGCAGGTACACGCGCGACACACACACACACAAGACGCGCACCACGCGCCGCACCCGCCGGAGAGACACCCGCAGGTACACGCGCGACACACACACACGACGCGCACCACGTGCTCTATCTATTGCACGCGCACTAGACAACGCAATATCCACATCACACATTTCAACTACATACGCCACTCTGCGTACTACGTACGCCGCACTACAGACACGCAAAACCATCAAACTATAAACCGATAGGAT
This sequence comes from Nymphalis io, assembly GCF_905147045.1. Taxonomy (NCBI): domain Eukaryota; kingdom Metazoa; phylum Arthropoda; class Insecta; order Lepidoptera; family Nymphalidae; genus Nymphalis; species Nymphalis io. The sequence goes on from NC_065911.1 coordinate 9,369,592, forward strand.
GTAACAAAGACGACACGTCTATAACTCAGTGATAGCCTGTGAATGTCCCACTGCTGGGCTAAGGCCTCCTCTCCTTTTTTGAGGAGAAGATTTGGAGCTTATTCCACCACGCTGCTCCAATGCGGGTTGGAATACACATGTGGTGTCGCACTAAGTTTATCCACCATAACAAAAATAAATATATATATTTACTATATGCATTTATCACATGATTTCAGAGCGCAAAGCGAGCGGTACTGGCCACCAAAAGCAAGCGACCACCGCCACCCGCGCATCCCGTCTCCTCCAATAAAAGTAAGTACAATAGTGTACTTGTAATTCGTATTATTTATTACTAAAATATTTAGTATATTATATTGAGTTTACTAATCAATCAAGCACAAATATTGCATCGATAAATTGGAGCCATTCCAATTAAACGTGCCATCCTTTTTATGAAAATAGTTAATATAAGGGACCGATAAATTAATTTACTCGAATTAATATTGCTTAATGTAAATTTTCAGATATAAGACTGAAAAAGGGAATGAAGACGGCGAAACAGCGCCTAGGGAAAATCCTCAAAATACACAAAATGATATATTAATTTAGTTTTTAATATTAGTTAATTGTATGTAGCGACGGACATTAAGATGTATATTTTATATATGTATTTAGATAACGGACCAATATGTGTTGTAGAATCCCATATGACGTAATACATGTCCCCAATATAATGAAATAAATTATGAAATTGATCGAAAATAATCAATATTTTCATTGTTCTAATGTGAACAGTATAGCTGATACATGAATAGAATTTGTACAAAGGGGATGGGGGTAAATAAACAATATGTTATGGCAATTTTACGTGAAGGTTCCCTGAACGCTTGAAGCAAACCTACGTCGATGTATCACTTCCGTAGTTCCGGTTGACACTTCATTTTAATTCATTTTGTTTCACGTATATTTTGTTTCAATGATTACGTGATTGAGACAAAATATGCGTGAAACGTTCCAAAAAGTCTACCTCTATATTTGAAAAGTTGAGACCTATATATAATGCATTGAACCAAACGTTAGCGTGATTCAGAAACTTGTTCTTCCATACAAAATTTTGGTATATCAATTTATATATATTTTTTACGACTTAACATTATTGGGTTGAAATGTTTGTGACGCTCTGTTCTTGTTACGCTTATATTACGTGCTTAGTAGGCACGCGATTTTCACAAATAAAATTATAAAATATAACCCATTTTTAACAAAACGTAAAAGCGTTATTAATAAGCTTTGTACAAATTCTATTTATTTTATATTGCTACTTGATGATAATAAAATACAAATTGGGTTATTATTTCTTATCGAAGCATATTTGATATTTTTTTTCTCTCGGACACATTGTCGGGCGAAGGGATTTGTCCCGTGAAACTCCGTGCTCCGGCGAACTTATCAACTTAGAATATTTTTTATTCTTATTCAAGAATCGTATGATTTTTCTTGTCTTACTGTCGATTTCGTTTGTAGAATAGATCAAAATGTACTAAAAGTCATATGTAGGAATCGATTTATCACGTCATTAAAACTGAATATAACCTCTTGTATTGAATCCTTTGAGCGAAAATAAATTGTTTCGACAATTAGGAAGATGTAAATTAAAAAAGAATTTTTTGTACTAAAATAATCTTTTAATGATTATAATAACATGTGTGAAAAAATTATGATTATATCATGTAAACTTTTTTGTCCGAGTTTTGACTGTGACGTCACTTCGCCCATTCATTATGGCGGGCGACTCTTGCGATACGCGCTTTAATAATTTCTTATTTATTTTATCCCTCTTTGTGATTTGACGCCCCAAATACGTTCTCCCACTTATAATAACGTTAGAACGATTATTATTATATTATATTATGCTAAAATAAGAGCAGTATTTTCACGTAGACTAACAAGTAATCTACCGAAAAGCGGTCTTATGATTGCGGATTCCTTCACAAATCATGCGAAATATATTAGTGAGCTTATTATTATTATTTTAATCTTTTGTTAATGCAGTTTGATCATAAGTGTGATTTGCAATGAGTCCGTACGTACTCTTCGTGTAGAGATACTAGTGCTTTACGCATTCGTTAGAAGATAATGTCGATATAGAATATGATATACATTTCCTATATTTTAATTTTACATACACAATTCGGGGCGCGGTAGTTATGATACAGAGCCACGGCATATTATCATAAATTTGCTTGTGATGAAAGTGCAAATAAAATTAATAATCTGAATGTGAAGGATGCAAATATACTATGCCATTGATCACATAGCTATGTGAGGAGCCTACTTGTAATGAAATAAACTGTTACTGAAAGAAACATTTTTTTATGTAAAAGGGGGACAAACAAGCAGGAGGCTCACCTGATGAAAGTGATTACCTCTGTCCAAGGACGCTTGCAACACCGAAGTACTTGCAGGTGCGTTGCTAGCCTTTAACGAATGAGTAGGCTCTTTTCTTGAAGGTTTCTATGTCATTACGGTTCGAAAAAGTGGCAGGGAAATATGGTTCCGCAAAGTGGCTGTGCGAGTCAGGAAATGCTTTAAAAATAGCGTTGTAGTATTGGATTTTCAGACATCGAGATGGTATGGATGGAATTTAGAATTTAGACGCGATGCCCGGTGGTGAAATTCAGCTCCTGGGATTAATCTAAACAGTTCCTCAGAGTATAAAAGATGCGATAGAAGATGCAAAGTGTCATCTCTCCCGCCGAGAGATGAGAGCAGTACTCCATGTGGGGCTGAATTTACGTCTTGTAGAATTTGAGGCGAGGAGCTGACGTGAAGTACTGTCTTACCTTGTTGAGCAATCAAAGCTTCTAGAGGCTAATTTGGCTTCACCTTCCAATAGACCGCGGAACTTAACGTCCCGATACTGGATTTGGCAGCGAGGTGGTATTCTCAAAATGATATGACAAAAGATGACATTTTACAAGTGATAGCGCAAACTTGTATCTATTGGGGTTGAGTTATACCAAATTTGGTTGGCCCAAATCTCAGACTTGGTTAATAAGCACTTGTGATTTCAGACACAAGTTTATACTAATCGACGTGTTCCCGACAAATATTATCGCGGCCGGTGTATAAGGCGTCTACAGTCAGGTACTGTCGTCTGCCAACATTAAATATTGCTAAATTGCACATGTCATTAATATGCAGAAGAAGCAAAGTAGGTTATAACACAAAGCCTTGTGGAATTGACGAATTTTAAGTAAGAGCATGCACCGTCGACAATGACCTTGATGGTCCGATCTGGCAAAATTGGTGATCCAGTTGTATTATTTCCTGGGAAGCCCAATTTTGTTGTAGTTGAGGTGGCCTCTTAGACTCAACTGTTTCAGCCCATAGGTAAGGTAAATTAGATGATCACCGGTCGTAGCTTTACATTTAATTCAATACTGTAACGTAGTGATTCAAAAGTGCCCTTATAAGCCTATTTGAATAAATAATTATTTGATTTCATTTTTATGATACGTACTATATTAGACTACATATTTGACTTTCAACGAAATATAATATGGGAAAAATCAATTTCCATGGGTCATTAAGGATTTTTTCAACGTATACCACGTACGTATATTATATATCGGCGATACGGCGTTGTTCACAAATTATCTTCAAGATTAACAATAAACTTAAGATTAACGTTGAAATGCATTTTTCATCGATACAAACTCTTATGAAAACACTCGATAGTGTTTTCATTGAATACCGATTGAATACCGATGGTATTCAACGTATCGAGGCCGCATTACGAACATTCTGAATTGTGTTTATATTAAACGAATATAACTAGCCTGTAAAAATTAATTGTTTGATTCTCAAACTAAAAAGTTATAAATACGACAAATTATACTACTAAGGTACTTACATTAAAATGCTCATCACGAAAATATCTACTTGTTTTTATCGATACTATATTTATGGACAAAGTATTTTTCCCAACTTCTATTTGTTGAATTAGTATGCTATGTTACTGTATAAGAAATGTATGAAAGTTTTTTTTTTATACTAACCGAAATATAAATAAAATCAAGAATAAGGCGAAAATACAGGCGAAATTGTATGGGCGAACGAGCGACGTTGGGCGATGTGACGTCACGCGTCGATCGGTAGCCCCAGAAAATAGTTTAAGAACTCAATATTTTAAAAAATTGTTAAAAATCATTTTTGCCAGTATTTTTTATATTTTAAATATGATTTTTTGAGATCATAAAAAAAATAAGCTCATCTTCCTAATTGTCGAATGCATTTCGTCTACCCCCTTGAGAAGGTAAGACCACGCGAGCCTTCGCCGGATCCGATAATGTGACGAGGTTATTTAATAGCTCTACAAATTTATAATATATAATTCTATATAAGTTGAATGTTGGACAGAGAAATAAATATGTTTTCCACCCATCTCTCTCGCACCTTAAATTTTTTGAAACAAAATATATTGGTTGTAATTAATTGATATGTTAAATGTAGATCTGATTTGTATGTATGATAAATTAATTGTATGTCTATTGGTGCATTTAACATGACAGGCGTGTTTTTTTATCTGTGAATGTTTAGCCTGTCTATGTGTGTTTGTAATGAAATTTCTATACTCACACAAATAAATATAAAATTAACTTACTTAGCAGTATAAGTATGTAGTATAGAAGTAGAAAAAAATGCATAGATATATTTATACAATAGACTTCGCTTCGTAGTTCGATTGTCATTAATTATCTACTACTTATTTATTCCCCACTTTTCTCATCCTCTAATACATACCCCCCATTTGTTAAAAGGGGCTGCCCAACCCAACTGAAAAAAAAACTTTTACATAAGTAAAAGGCAGATCAAAATCTTTGGTAATTTTGGTAATAATACCAAATGCAACAGACGGAAATATGGGACGATAGTTTGTTTTATATATATATATATATTTCGCCTGTCATGTTAGAATGTCTTTATTTGTGTGTGTCAATCCGATTCTAAAGTTATTATATTATTCATAGTTATAATGGTGTCTCTTTTTAACATTAACGATTAAATAAAGACAGCATTGTACTAAATTCTGTTAATTTAAATTATAGAAATTATATTTACCCCCTTTTTAAGTCGCACAGGTGTGACGCAGCTTTACGTTGGGTGTCTCTCGTGATGATTCTGTTTTACACAATTTCCAAACACCAAAATGCAAAATAGAGATGACAATATTTGTTGTCCTATCAAATAATTTAAGTCTGGACATTGTGTACGATAGAAACGATATATATATGTATACCAATATGACTTTTCAATTTATCGCATAGTGTGTCCAATGCCTAATAATTTTGGAATCGAATTATCTACTTAAACTTATTTTGATGTTTAAAACGTCAAAAAAAAAAGACAAAAAATATGTATTGTTTTTTTTTCCCAAGCTCGCCACCGAATATAAATTTTTATTAAAAGTTAAATAGAAAAAGAATAGTTTTTTATATCGCATTGGTATTTACGTTGTTACTTTAAGTGATAATAGTTATTAAGAATTATTTTCTAAATGTTATTATTTTGTTAATTTAAGCTTAATCCGGAATGGGTGCAAATTTTGCTTATATTAGACATTTAAAATAAACCGTAACATGTTATATCCAAAGACGCAGGTGGTCCTTCTGAAGTCATCATGGCTAGTGGAGTGTGTAGAAATATTACAAAAAAAAAATTATTCCAATATTTCATATCTATCTTGTCAAATTTAATCGTTATATCAAAAATATTTCGACTAATAATAATAATAATAATAATAAAATCATTTATTTCGACCAAACAGGGATCATAAATACAAAACAATAAATAGTTAAAAGACAAAAATTACAATAATAATATTTTACAGGTTTTACATATTATAAATTAGATTAAATTAATTCGAATTAAATTATAATACCAAAATAAAACTAAAATTAATGGTAGTATTTAATTAATTGTTATTGAATGAATTTGGCATTTCTCTCTCACTCTCTCTCTCTCTCTCTCTCTCTCTCTCTCTCTCTCTCCCCCCCCCCCCCTCCCTCTTGGACCTAATTTCTTTTGATTTATAATTTATCCGTTGCATCTACGCCTGTTATGTGCTAGTCAATCATTGGAAATTTTTGTTGGTAATGATTTGTTAATATTTTTGATATTTATAAAATTTATTATGTACTTTTTTTTTTTTTTTATAGAATAGGAAGGCGGACGAGCATATGGGCCACCTGATGGTAAGTGGTCACCAACGCTCTTAGACATTGGCATTGTAAGAAATGTCAACCATCGCTTACATATCCAATGCGCCACCAACCTTGGGAACTAAGATTTTATGTCCCTTGTGCCTGTAATTACACTGGCTCACTCACCCTTCAAACCAGAACACAACAATATCAAGTATTGCTGTTTTGCGGTAGAATATCTGATGAGTGGGTGGTACCTACCCAGACGAGCTTGCACAAAGCCTGTACTGTTTGTTTCCGTTAAATACAAATAAATAAATAAAATAAAAAAAATCTTTATCGAAGGTTTAGTAATAATCTTGCAATAACTGTAAATAAACATGTGGCAGAATTTCAGTGAAATTCGACACATGCACGGTGTTTTCCTTTACCGTCAAGCACGAGATGAATTATAATAAAAAATGAAGCACATAAAAATTCAGTGGTGATTGCCTGTGTTTGAGCCCACGGTCATCGGTTAAGATTCACGCTTTCTTACCACTGGGCCTCCTCGGCATCAGTACACTCGGGCGCTATACAGTAATTAATAAACATAAATATTGTAATAATTAAATAGTAAATAGCGAATTGTCGCTGACATGGTGCTGTCCATCAATATCCCCCCTTCCCCACCCCCGGCAACATATTATTATTAATTTACCCTCACGTGTCACCATTATATCAACTAACGACATGATTTTGTAATTAGTGTGTAATAAACAAAATTTGCACCTCATAGCTTATTATCATTGAAATAAACAGGGTGTATCATTTATATAAAAAAAAAAATAGTTGTAAGCTGCACACACACACACACACACGTTTTACATACACAAACACATGTACGTGTTAGTATTCATCACTCGTGTGTTTTTTTTTTCAATTGTTTTTTTCTTCTTCAAAAATATTAAATTATTTTCTATAATGAAAGAATGTGCTATGAGTGGACTTAACTTTATTTACTTGCGGGTGTCTAGATAATTTTAGTATTAAGCGAATATTATTAACTAAAGATTGTTTTTTTTTTAAATATTTGAATACGTTGTATTGCTTCTAGCCCGCAATACAATTCGGAATAGACTCGGCTGCTAGAGTTGATTAACAATGATATAAATTAAAAAAACAAAACACAGTTTAAATTAGTCTTTTGTAATGAATATATATGTTCTTTATTTAAAAACAAATTGTCCTAAGAGTTGCTTTTATATCATTCCAATTTTCATTGTATAGAAATACTATTGACATTTCCAAGAGCCATAGCGAAGCTCATTTCTTCAGATATTTAAATAAATAACGTTGTAATTTTCACTTTATAGTCATTAACAGTATAATAACCCCCTGAAAAGTTACCCGAAGCTTGTTAGGATCCATAAATACCTCACCTGTAGCTGTATTCACCGTAATATGGCTATCTTTGAATTTGCCTTTAAAAACTTTAAAAATCTTGACGAAAATTAATTGAAATACTTATCATCATACCGTTCGCTCCTCTCCCATTCGCGAAGGATAGTATATCTATTGAAGATCAATAGACTTCGATAGACTTTCGACAGATTTCCCACGAAAATGGACACATATATAATACTATTTTTTACCCGTCTGTTGGTTGGGTAGGGTTGATATTATATGTAAAAAAAGTAGCCCACTTTGTTGTAAATCGTCACTAGATGGCGCTGCAACAACTTATATACAGATTGAGATGAAAAGTGGTAGGTATATATGTAAGAACAACGTCGGGCGGGTTTTTCTACTACGATACTGTGATTTTCAAACAAACAAATACTTGATTTCGATTTTCTTAATCAACTGTACCAGCTCGGTCTTAGTAGTAACATATGCCTTTACTCACAGTAATGCCTTTTGTGTAATATTTAATCAAACAACCGCGATGTATATAAATATAATGTCTCGTGAATGCAAAAATATTTTCAAACTAGACATTAAATGATGTTAAACCGAATAAAAACTAGTGCCTCAGTAGTACCATTTACTTACAAACAGTAAAGTAAGGTAGCTTAGGGTATAATATATTATATTATATGACATGGTACTGTACTCTTTGTCTCAACATATAAGGAAACGATATTGGAAAGAAATATTCGAAAATATTATTATTATAACGCAAATTGTCCAGTTGGTAAAATGTCCAGCGTGCAAAAATGATTTTGAAACGTATTTCAATATATTAAGATGAAATATATTATATACTACAAACAGATCTTTGTTCATATATTAATTTTATCGCTGGAATTTAAAAAAATATTCACGAATTCATAACGATTGAATACCATTGATTAATTTAGATCTCGACCAATGGTGTCATGTCAGAGTTCATTAATGTTTACTCCTGTCTTTAGACTCGCCTATGTAATACATCTAAGTGAATGGTCTACCAGTACAAGATATTTACTTACCGGAAAATAGATGAATATAAATTTATCTTAAAAATTGTAATAGTAACGTCCGCCGTTACGTTTTCTTATTACCATAATAAATTATTTGCGGACATTTTATTGACTGGATAAACAACACGACATACAGACTAATTTATTTAAAAAGAGGAGTTTATCGTGTGATAAATGATATTTGTTATTTAATATAAATATATTAATATAGACATGTAAAATAGATTTATTTTATCAATAAATGAAAATATCCGAAAGTTTGATTTAAATCGAAAAGCGAAATTGTTAAGGATATTCTTTGTAGTGTTGAAAATATTACCGTTTTTAACTATATTACATGTTTATAGTAATTAAATTATGATATCAAGGTGTCGTGAAGATTAAATGTAAAAAATGATTGTTGTAAGCTATCCATGAACGTAAAATGTGTATTTATGTGACGAAAAAAAAAAGTTTTCTAGACGTAGCCGTCGTTTTATTGGTCACCATTCGTGTCATCCCAGAGCCGAGCAGGAGATGAATTATTGTAAACAAGAATTAAGCAGGTGAATGTATTATATTTCTTGATTATTATGTACTTATTTCTATCTGCGTGTGAAGAGGGGGCAGGTTTTAGGTACCCTATGTTCTCTTCTGCACCCCATTTTTTACGCTGGTAAAACGCATTACGCGTTTCCCACACGGGAACAGTGGGGGCTATGTGGGGCTCGCCGATGTCCGAGGCATCGAGTGCGCTCCGAACTTCGGAATACCCAGTAAAAAACCAGCGGTACCCTTTCCGTCTTAACGAGGAGCGCCACGGGATCGCTTGCGCGTGTTCTTTTCTGTACCCCTGATATCGTGTACGCAAATGCTATTTCATAACTATTGGTTGAGTAGTTAAAACGTAAATGCGTAACAAACAAACAAACTCACTTTTACATTTATAATATTAGTTGTTAATAAACGTTTTTAATGTTATAAGGTATCCAGCACCTACCCTACTCCCACTTACGATTAACCTCACTGAAAAAAAATATATATCTTGTTCGTTTTTCCAAAACAAATAAACTTATCTATAAACTCTAAAATAAACAATATTTCTGCCTCTTTAAAATACATTTAGCATCCAGAAGTGAAAAATGATTTTGAACCTAGAATTGTTCTTTTTAAAAATAGAACACGTGATCATATAAATCGATGTAAATTACTCACTCAATTATTATTAAAAAATCCAAATAATATAATTGAACACATTCAACAAATAACAGAATTAATTAGGTACTTTACCACCAAAATGGCGGTTTTAAATTACCTCGCGGTTTTTTTTTAAAAGCGCTGTTATATAGATCAAGAAATCTCCTAACTACACAATATTTATGTTGTAGTAACGTAGTAGTCAAATTAACATCAATAACGCATGATAAGAATAAGTATTATTTTTTATTTATTATTAAGAAATTAATTAATTGTTTTATTATTTAGTAACCTAAGTGTGTGTGACTGCCTCGTTGGTCTAGTGGCTTGATATAAGGCCGCAGACCCGGAGGTCCTGGGTTCAATTCCCAGGTCGGGCCAATAAAAAGTTATTGGGTTTTTCTGTCAGAAAAATTCTCAGTAGCAGCCCGGAGTCTGGAAGTTGGAAGTGTGTACACTCCCGTGCCTTGGAAAGCACGTAAAGCCGCTGGTCCTGCGCTTGAACTCTTTCCGGGCGTGTCGGATTGCCGTTCCATCGGATTATGACAGGGAATAGAGAGTGCACCTGTGTTTGCGCACACACTTGTGCACTATAATATCTCCTGCGTAGTTGGCTAATCTCTCTTGAGATTGGCCGCCGTGGCCGAAATCGGTCTGGAGGACATTATTATATTATAACCTAAGTTCATCGTTGCTACACATTACTTCTCTTTTAATTACCTATATACAGTGATGATAGATCGAAAAGATACACTGCTATTTGGACATATGTCGCTTTGCTCAGTACAGGTGAAAAAAAAACAAACAATAGCATGTTGATTACATAAATTAGTATAATTATTTATTGTTTGTAAGACTCGATTAAAATTCAAATAATATGGGTCATGGCGTAAACGTAGACAGAGAAACTCAGGACACCAACCAAGGGGACATGAAACCGCGATTGAGACAGAGATAGTTTTTCAATGTGTGCGTGTAATGCTACCACAGTAACTGCATTCCCTGTTTTGGAAGATAAATAATTTTCAGGATTTAATTAAAAACAAAATGAGGTAATTAAATTTTACTTTTTAATATTTATTATACATTTTTCTAATTAAAATATTTTTAGTTTACCAATTACACCCAAAAACCGTTGCTTTGTTTGTTTTTGTTTCCGTTATCAATAATACTTAAGCATCTTTGTATGGTACTGGATTAGTATTCTCCTCAGATGTTGAAATCTAAAACACTCAATTAAATTATTAAAAAGAATGGTTGCCACATATATTTCTATGTTAACCTCTTGACTCGGAATGTAATAATATTATAAATTCAAGAAGAATGTTAAATAATGTTGTCATTAGGAAATTATAAATAGGAGAACGAATAAATTAAAATAACATATTTATATATAACAAGGCACTTTATAATTCGACTCCGTATTTATTTGTTTACATCGTCGACGAGTCGATATTTTTTATCGATAATCGGGACATCACTAAGAAACTATATTTAGGGACAAAACCGTCATACTTACGCGTGAAAACACACGCCGGCAATTTTCTTCTTGCTATCGCTTTAACATTAAATAATACCACCATTGTTTAACCTTCGATATGATATAAAGATTGTTTCTCTGTCTTTTCACTGGATTAGAATCGTTTTCTAACATAAATATATGCAAAAATTGAACAATGAACGTACGAACTGTCAAGTTTGTTTCGCTACTTAAGTAGCCGAGTTTGATAAAACTGGTTACGCGATAAGGGACAAAAGATTTGATAATTTTATCTCTTTTGTGTAAGTGAGAAGGAAATCGTCATTGCGTCTATTAGTGTCTGTTTGTACGTGGCTAAAATATTGAAACGTCGAAGGCCATTTTGATGCTGTCAGCGTTTTACGATAATCTCACAGATAATTATTACATGTTCTTATCAGGAAAATATGCATTTGATAAGCATTATTTGATACATTCACAAGTTTTATAATATATTTATTTTAAGGCTTATTTGATAGAAAAATTACGCTATAATTTAAAAGTATAATAAAATACGCAACTCAGATAACTTATCATTATTTATTTACAGTCTTCATGTGTTGCTTATCGTTACTTATATCTACAAAGATGAATTAACATTACAGCCAGCCACAAGTATAAACTCATATTAAAAAAAAACTGACACACTTGTCGCATTGGTTATGATGGATTAGTATGATATCTTGGCTGTGAACACTTATATTACAGGACTGCTACACCGCCTGTCCGTATTGAAATGCTTAAACGATGTCAAAGATTGAGTCGATTTCAACTCCTCAGGAGAAAGCGGTTTTCCTCTGAACTCGTCTTCAATCTCCTGTAAGGTTCTATCCTTTGTTTCTGGTAGAAACCACCATGCTATCACCGTACAATAGCCGACGACTATTGCGTATAAGATATAAGCACCGTGAATGCCGACGTTTTTGAACAAATACGGCACGGTTTTGACAGTTATAAAAAGATTTGTTGACAGGAAAAGAACACTTAAACCACCCGCCAAACTTCTGTACTCCAATGGAAAAACTTCACCAGCAATAATAAATGGGAGTGGTACCGTACCCGTTGCTATAGAAAACATGTGGATATGAATCAATGCTATACCAATGGCGGGATGGTCGAACGGTAGCATATTTTGACTTTTTAAATAAGTATAGGCGGCTGTAGCGAGGAAGGCAAAGATATTAATGCCAACCGTGGCGAAAAGCATCGTGCGCCGCTTTACTTTCTTAATAACATAAACGGCGAACGTATTCGATATGATTCTCTGGATGTCCAAAGTAATTACCATGAGAGAAATATTGGCTTCCGTACCAATGACGTGGTTGAATATATCTATCGTGTATGCAGCTAAAATGTTGGCACCAGCCCATTGACCTAACGTGTAAATGTGGATCATTATAAAGATCGGTTTGTAAAACTCCTTCTTTCTTATTGTTGTGTTTACATATGCAATGTTCCTTTTAAAATTCTTTGAAAATGATTGCGATATTTCCATTTCAGCTTTGGCTTCTCTGATTACTTTGCTCGCTTCAATCATTTTTTCCAATTCATCATCTTCACTGTGTCCTCTTAGCCATCTGAATACTTTTCTGCATTCGTCATACCTGCCTTGATCAGCTAACCAACTTGGTGACTCAGGGGAATATATAACTATCAAGAGATCGCTAAAAACAACGAAGGCAATAATTAGGGCTGTGACTTGCCAAGAGAAGAATGAACCGAGGGTATGGACGAAAAGAACTCCCGTCGCAATCGATAATGAAATAAACGTCAAAAATGCTCCTCTACTCTTTGGGCTCGTATACTCTCCGATTAAAACAGGCCCAAGCGAAGCGCTCATGCCCATAGCAACGCCTTGAAGGAATCGTGCAATCAGAAGGGCCGTTATGTTACTGGCGGTGATAATACAGAACCAGCCGATAATCATGGGTGCTATGCTGGCCAAGTTAGCAGTTCTTCTTCCATATTTAGCCATAATTGTCGGCACTATAAAGTTACCAGCCACTAATGCAAAACCCAGGATTGAAGCTGAAAATAACAAAAAGATATCGAAGTAAAATAAATAAAAAATGTGGGTAAGTATTTTATTTGATAGAAACGTGACAAACATTGTATAATCACGAGAAATTAAGAAAATTCTAGCTCCGCAAAGTCAATTCATTCAGTATTACTCGGTAAAAGATTATATAGATGATTAAAGACATCAGGCAAAATTCATTCAGAATTCATTGATTTCTATGCAAGATGAATTAATAATTCAATTATATTTAATTACGTAATTTAATAATGTAATCTATCTGTCGGAAAAGAATAAGAAGTAGGACTGTATTTCCATATATATTGGATAGGATTTCAACCGATGAAAAATTTATATTAATCTTGGAAAATGACGATACAAAAATGCTCGTAAGAGCCTTGCATAAAGTAGATTATGATTTTATAATTAACATTGAATTTAAGGTTTAATTTCCAAAACTACCATGTCCACGGCAGAGTCTAGATTTATCACACTACGTACAATATGGCCTATTTTAAAAGTTTACGTGTCAGTTACATAAATGCTATAAAAATTGCACGATATAATTAACAACAAATATTGTCCTTATTTATAACGGTTATTTAACGGATTTTTATTTCAACACAGTTTCTATCATCATTATAATAATAATATCTTGGGACACTATTCACACACGGCCATCTGATCTCAAATTAAGCAGAGCTTGTGCTATGGAAACCAGACAACTGATATACTACATATACTACTTTTCTTTTGTAAATACATACTTATATGGATAATTACACCCAGACTCAGGAAAAACAGACATGTTCATGCACACAAATGTCTGTTTTGGGTGGGAATCGAACCCACAACCTTCGGCGTGAAAAGCAAGTATCTACCAACCACGCCAACCGGCTCTTCAAATTGATATGTCATTCGAGAGAAGAAGAAATATGTTTAACTGATAACTCCCTTAACAACATTTATAGATTATTGTTGGTTCTTACCTATCCATGATCCAGAGACATCGTCAATCGGTATCAAAGACCCGGGCAGCCGCAGCTGCGGTAGCAATATGGCTGCGAATCCCATCACCAATCCATGCGTCGCCATGTTTAAAGACACCCCCACCGTCACGAAACACTGAAAATAAAATTGTCAACAATGGTAGATTACCAAAGCATCGCATAAATGAGCCACACGATTGTTAAATTTCACCTCGGCCCGTATAGGCGTTGTTAGAATTGTAAAGTGAGGGTTTCTATTGTGAATGTGTTGTTGAGTAGCTATGCAATTAATTATCTTATGGCCCTCGTACTTATAATTACTCTGGCATCAGCACTCTTCTAGTAGAACACATTAGAGTTTTCGTATTTAGTGGTGGGATGATTAATGAAAAAATACACGCAGTAAAACAATACTTTTTTTTATAGAATAGGAAGGCGGACGAGCATATGGGCCACCTGATGGTAAGTGGTCACCAACGCTCTTAGACATTGGCATTGTAAGAAATGTCAACCATCGCTTACATATCCAATGCGCCACCAACCTTGGGAACTAAGATTTTATGTCCCTTGTGCCTGTAATTACACTGGCTCACTCACCCTTCAAACCGGAACACAACAATATCAAGTATTGCTGTTTTGCGGTAGAATATCTGATGAGTGGGTGGTACCTACCCAGACGAGCTTGCACAAAGCCCTACCACCAGTGTGCAATACGTGCAATCTAAATGTGTATACCTTTTATTTACGACATTATAAGCGCATAATATTATTTTTTCGCATCTCTGTCATGTATAGTTATCGTATATGGTTCATAAAACCGATATATGCCTCATGTCTAAGCTCGTTACTTATTTTTCTTAAATTAACCGTTTCTGTGAGAACCTATATACTGTCATGCAACAAGACATAACTCTGGATTGTGTTTTACATTACACTTTAAATTGACTGTCGGGTTCTTAATTACGTTATATAAGCAAAAGCAAAACCGCAATCGATTTTCTTAAAATTCTAAAACAAACTTACGGCGTTACTGTATTTAACATCGTAAGAATATAATAATTGTTGAGTTTATTCTTATCGAATAATAGGATAACAGTTTGTTTTCGCTTCCTTAATACAGTCTAGAGGTAAAAACTACTTGTATTACACGTTTTTTTTTTTTTTTTTTTTATAGAATAGGAAGGCGGACGAGCATATGGGCCACCTGATGGTAAGTGGTCACCAACGCTCTTAGACATTGGCATTGTAAGAAATGTCAACCATCGCTTACATATCCAATGCGCCACCAACCTTGGGAACTAAGATTTTATGTCCCTTGTGCCTGTAATTACACTGGCTCACTCACCCTTCAAACCGGAACACAACAATATCAAGTATTGCTGTTTTGCGGTAGAATATCTGATGAGTGGGTGGTACCTACCCAGACGAGCTTGCACAAAGCCCTACCACCAGTGTATCTGGTTTAAAGTAATAAGGGATTAAAATAATAATACTTATCAGTAATTAAATGATTCTTTATTATATAGCTATAGTATAAGCCTCTGTTAGGTATCTAATATTTAATAATAGCTTTTGTTACCTCTACTTTTAAAGAAAGGGATCTCTACAGGGTATTCAATCACGTTGCTTCAATGCGTTTATTGTTATGATAAGAGTGCACGAAATCTGAACGATGTTTATTTTTACCGAACACGAGCTTAAAACACAAATCCAGGACAAATAATTAATAATAACCTGGATTTTATCAGGTCCGAAATCAATAAATTAATATTCTTTAAATAAAAATCTATATATTATAATGGATGAAAAATAATATATAAGTAACATGATATAGAACTATCAAAAATTTAACTAAATATATATATGTAAGGAATACATATTACTTTATGATATTATATTTATCTTAGTGCGAGCTTGGTACCTACCCGTACCAACCACTCATTAAATATTTCACTGCCAAACAGCATTACTTAGTTGTATTCTGGTTCGATGGATGATTGAGCCAGTGTTAATACAAGCAGAAGATACATGGCATCTTAGTTCCCATGGTTGGTGACGCATTGGTGATGTAAATAATGGTTAATATTTCTTACAGTCCCAATGTCTTTGGACGGTGGCGATTTAGCAACGATGGTCCATTTTCACGTTCGCTTATTTTTTTATAAATAAAACATATCATATTTTGTGTTATAAAATTGTATAATTTGCTAAGCCCCAAGGTTTCTTCAAGATAAGGTTCAAGTATTTCTTTATCACATTTTGATGATGTGATACGGCCAAACGTGTGCTAATGATAAGAGATTTTTATAAGAGGCGACGAGAAATCTACTATTTGAGATAAAAATCTACGACAAATAATTTAATTTGGGTTTTTACTACGTGCACACATTCGAATGATTGTTTATAATTATTCTAACTTATGTTACTATCCTTACTACAGAGTTGCTTAAATTCACGTTCCCCTTTTACTGAAGTATTGGTCTAATGACTCGGATTAGTAAATATTAATTGAGTTTCACAGTAGCAGCACGAAGTATGAAAGGTGGTGTTAGCATTCCCGTTCCTCCGAAAACGCGTGAAGCTATTGGTTCTGTGCCGAACACTTTCCAGTCGTTTCGGGTTTGCCATCCTACTGGATTATGAGTGTGAGGGAATAGAAAGTGCGCTTAAGTTTGCGCACACACTTAAGCTCAATACTGCGCAAGGCGCAGTTGGAGTCACTCTTGAGGCTGATCCGAAATCTATCAGATGACATAATTTTACTGAAAGTTAATATCCGCCGCACATTAAACGCTGTGTAAGACAATCCATCATCAACTATTCCACGGTCAAAGATCAGTACTCTGCACGGTCGTATGACGGCGAATGAGGCAATGTCATTGCAGAAATAAGATGAAATCTTAGATCTCATGGCCTGCAGGGCATCGAGGGTGTATCGAATAGTTTATATGTTTTTTTATATATAGAATAGGAAGGCGGACGAGCATATGGGCCACCTGATGGTAAGTGGCCACCATCGCCCTTAGACATTGGCATTGTAAGAAATGTCAACCATCGCTTACATAGCCAATGCGCAACCAACCTTGGGAACTAAGATTTTATGTCCCTTGTGCCCGTAATTACACTGGCTCACTCACCCTTCAAACCAGAACACAACAATATCAAGTACTGCTGTTTTGCAGTAGAATATCTGATGAGAGGGTGGTACCTACCCAGACGAGCTTGCACAAAGCCCTACCACCAGTGAAGTGTGCGTTCGATTTCTATCAGAGACAAACAGAATAGTCACAGAATTATTTGTGTTACTAGTTCGCCATGTTACATCCGTACGTTACTTAAAAACGCTTATCTTGTCGTGTGTGACAAATTAAATAATTTATGTTGTTTGTGTTAGTGCTTATTTAAATATACTGTTATTTTTTATATAAGAATATAATCAGAACCGGTTCAATTATATAAACGATAAAATAAATATATAATAGAGGCGTGATAGTGCTTTATTATCATAAGAATATTTAATTAATATATTCAATTAAAACAGGGTTTTTAACATAACTGCAATCGCTGTTGCATTAATAAATACATTATTATTATTAAAAATTACATGTTCAGCAAAATTACATGAACCCATGACCTCCAATAATAGGTCTCGCGAACTTATCGATTTTGATATATTTAATTATTTATATAAGATTCAATTTTAATACATTCATTAAAATATATGTTATAATATTAATTGCCTTGGGAAAATAATATATCATCAAATTAGTAACCCATTTCTGGACATAAACCTCTCCCTAAGTGCACCAAAGCGCCGGACAAAACGCCTCCCGCGTCGTTTTAAAATACCAATAGGTATTTTAAAGTCAACTTTATAGTCAACTCATTTAATTATGCTATCGCAGAAACAACATTAAATAAATAAGTATATAAAAACGCGTTTAAAATGCGATTTCATTCGACGATAAAAACAAAGAATACATAAAAATGCAGAGAAAATTACACACCTACGTAACTAATTAAATAATTACACTTTATATTGTGTTAGTATATAATGTTTAAAATAAAAGCATATATATTTACCTGTTTCTTGAATGGAGTTATCCATGACTGTTTGTCCATTTTATTTTTGCACAAAATCAACACATGCCTTCTATGTTTGCTTAACAACTATTAGGTTTCATATTACGGACGCTTGGAGTGTTTTATCGATTGATACGTAATATATCGATAAGATTTTCTCTCGTTTTACCGCAATACTGAACTGCCTTTATGGCGGAATTCCAATTAGTATAAATAGGTTCATTAGATATTTCAATGTCAATTCATTATACTTATATATATGTTTATATACATATATAATCTATATATGTCTGTATTATTGCGTGTCTTGAATTATATTTTCTTAATTTATATTTTGTTTTATTTTTATATAATTAGTATTGACCTTTAAGACATAAGTAACTCGTATTATTTATCGTCAATTAGAGAAAAGTTCTACAAAAATACACAATTGTTCTACAAATTCTACAAATGTTATAATTTAAATAAAATTAAAATGAATTAAATACAGATTATATAATCTGTATTTAATACATTTAAATTTTGGCTCAGCACTTAGTACCATGTTTTTACTGCGCATGATCAGTAAATATGGATTTTCTGAGAACCGTTTTCGATGTAGAAAACATACTTTATGTACCGTTCTTAAGACGCGCTATTTTAGTTACACGAGAAAGTTTTAGCAAGCAAAAATACGTCTAGACAACGCTTACAAACCGCGGCCGTTTTCTACTTCTGATTGACGTGATTCTACAAATGTCGAACTGACAGTTTCGAACTATCAAACTGTCAAAACAGACTTCATGTCAATACAAATAACGAACGTCGACATTTTAATTTCTGGTCGCTAAATAACGCATTCGGCGTTCGTGAAAGGTCACTGATCGCATGGACGATGTGACCTAGTGGCAAAGAATTTACGGTATAATTAAAACAATCATTACTTTAGTAACAAATAATATAATTAAAATTATATATGGCCAACTTACCTATCGTAAAAATTGTAGGTAATTCAGCGCTAAGTTAAATTTTAAATAAATAAGAAAATAATATAGTTGCAAACCATATTGCGCTGATACAACTAAAAAGGTTTCGTCAATTACTATTTATATTAGCAATGACCAATTAACAGCCGTCAGCAACGCAATCATTCAGCGGCCGGACTTAAGATTTGTTGTTTTAAAATACTATAAGTTCAGCCAAACAACAGAAGAGAAGAGAAGCAAATATAAAAACTGAGACGTCCTTAAGGAAAAGAAGGCCAGCCTTTGGACAGCATATGCCCAAGGGATTCCATGATCTCACACTGAAGGGGACGCAGATTTTCATTTATATTTTTACTTTGATACGCGCGTTGACCCCATATTTTATAACAATAATTCATAAAACATGAAAAAATAAAAACAACCTAAATAAATGAATGAATTTACAGCCAATGCCATTCGGGATGATCTAAGGATTCTAACGATACCCTATACATCCAACTCTCTTCGGCTCAAAAGATATGTTGAAATAAAGAAACACATACATACACCAACCCGCATTGGAGCAGCGTAGTGGAATAAGCTCCAAACCTTCTCCTCAAAATGAGGAGAGGAGGCCTTTAGCCCAGCAGTGGGACATTCACAGGCTGTTTCGGTTCGGATACATACATGAACCCCGAAAGCATTACCCCTTAGGCGATGTAAAGATTAGAAGGCGTTACAAAACACCGATAATTGCAAATATATAAAAAATGAAATAAAAATATTACAGTAGCAATTATTATCGTAATGACTTATGTATTTCTGAGATACGGAAACATACTTCGTGTATGTATAAATTGTTTTCGATTGAATTAATAAACACAGTTGCTCCACTAGTGTTGAGTGGGAGTTGACTCGAGAAGGAGTAAAATACTTGAATATGAAGTGTTTGGATAATTTAAGTATTTCAGAAGTCGATAAGGACTATACAAAACTGTAAGTCACATAGTGTCTAGGTATATAAGTTTCAGAGCTAGATACGAAATCGAAATTCGAAAATAGCAAGAATTTCACACTGCAATTGTCATCCAGTTGAAAATCTATCACCTTTAACTCGAGTACGCAATTTGTTTTCCTAAATTAGTCATACCTTCAGCTAATTAAAATGCCAATAGCGCAATGTACGAGCCTAGCGATGTAAAAGTCGCAGGTTCGATCTTGACTTTGGCTATTTTTGCTCATAACACAAGCAATACGCTTTATAGAAGAGGTAAATAGGAATTTTAATAATTGAATATAAAATAAAATCAACGTGTGATGGATGCTTCCTTCATCCATCTTCCAGCCATCCACAGTCATGATCAAAACAAATCACTTTTAAATCACATATGTATATGAATGTGTACGTATGTATATTCAAAACATTTTAACATACACGAACACTTAAAATATCACAACAAAGCTTGCAATGTACATGCTATTATTGTTACGCATAGTTGTGAGCTATTAAAATAAAACTTATTATATATATCTAGCAATTAAAATATACGAGTACGGACGCATAGTCTATGTATTTATTTAATAAGGCACGCCGACAATGATTTTTATTTACTAAAATATTAAGTGTCGTGCATACCTCAGTTGTCTGGTTTTCATAGTACAAGCTTGCTTAGTTTGGGATGAGATGGATATATGAATAATGTCCCAGGATATAATATTATGTATTATATTATACCTGTAAGTAATGTGTTCACATAGAACCAAATATTTCAAATGTACCTGTTTATGATATGTAATAGATTTGTGAATACTTTGTTGGTGTGCCTTATTAAATAGATTACGATGGAACAAAAATAAAACAATATCAACTCGCGAACGTTTTGACTATAATACGATATATTACGTAATATTTAGCACTTATTTAATTTAGTATAAAACAAAATGTAAGTTTTATTAACCACTGACGATTTCAAATGTAAGTTATTTTGTCGACTATGTTATATAAATACGATCTGCGTTCGGATTATATATTACGCAACACTGGTTATTTCGCTTTGCCTGTAAGTCGGAGAATTACATCATTATATATTAAAGTAATTTAATGTTATTTTTATTTGAGATACTACGTTAAATGTATGCAATTAAAAGTGAAATAATTATCACCTTAATAAAGTTAAATAATTTGTTAACACGTAATTGTTAAGTTTAGTACATCTGTAGTTAGTACAAGTATCGTAAGCGCGTCTTTATTTTTCTATTTAAATTTTTCGACTGTCAGAAATGTTATGTCTTGGGTGTAGAAAGAGCTAGAGATATTGTAGATATACTTGGTGCTTTGTGCTGAGTATATATCAGTCCTCAAGGGATTTTCCAGCCTACATACATAGATTTATTTTATAATGTTATGTATTTACGCAAAATATCAAAGACTTTTCCAGAAATTGTGACGTACATACTGTTAACACCAGGAACAAGTATAAACTTACAACCACTATCACCAGATTACACAGAGTTAGTAAGTTTTTTTATGAGACAATGTATACGCTTTTACAACAGGATCCTAGAAAACGTTTAAAAATATTCTATTGAGAAATTTAAAAGAATCGTTAAGGATCGCTTGTGTGCTAAAGGATATTACATAACCGATGACTTTTTAGATGATTGCACACCTTGGAAATGAAATGATTGCCTCCAGGCGATTTCAAATAAAAAAAATACAATTCTATTATGTATATTACATTACGTATAATGAGATATAAAAAAATCCGCTGAGTTTCTTTCCCCGGTTCTTTTCGGGTCTGAGGTGTTTATTTTCGAACCGGTGGTAGACTTATGACAATAAGTAACTGTAACGCTTCTATATTGAGCAAAGATTTTTGATTTGACTTTGAGTGTAACATGCACAAGGGACATAATATCTTAGTTTCCTTTCAACAAACAACGTCTTCAACTTTATATATTAGAACATATGTAGGTATATTACTTTGTCTCACTTTGTACAGACCGAGAATGATCCTGATAGAGATGTTATATCAAGACATTTTTAATCTTTTTACTGAAAATAGTTAATGCGTGATTGAGTTGCACTTTTTCATGAATCTAGTTGTGAGAGAAAGTCGGACTGGAATCAACAGAATTTTTTACATCTAACCGTTTATAATAACTTTTTTGTAAAAACAAATTTATCTTACATAATATAAATGAAAGTTTGTGATGGAATGTTTGTTACACTCATCACTCTCGAACGTCTAGGTAACTTCTATAATGAATGTAATTAACTGTTATGTTTAATAAGGACACAATGTAATTTGAATCCCATAATCCAATGGTGGGCGTCGTAAGAGGCGACTGAAGGACGGGGAAAAGGGGGGATGGGCAGCAGCGTCCCCCCCCCATAAACATCTTACCTTCTACTGCGCTCGCCAACACGCTTGCCCAGCGCGGTGAGTATGGGCAAACCCTCCTTAATGGCAGATGCGCCCAAAGAAAGGCCCCCAGTTATCGGCAAGCCCACTAGGCCTGAACAAGGTAGCGGTCGCGGTATCGGCAGGGCAGGGGGTGCTAAAAATCACCGGTTCACAGGCCACCATATAAAACGACTTCACATGGCAACGTACAATGGACGCTCGATGAGGCTGGACCATCACCTCGCCGAATTAGAAGTAGAGTTAAGTCATATAAACTGGCATATACTGTTATCTGTTATCTGAAATCTGAAGACAGGGGGAGGACACGATAACTCTAGAGTCCGGTAACTTACTCTACTTCCGCGAAGGTGATAACCTCTCCCAGGGTGGTGTCGGTTTTCTAGTCAAAAAGGATCTCATTAGCAACATTGTGGAAATCAGTAGTGTGACGAACCGGGGATCGTACCTTGTCCTAAAACTTTCCGACAGTCCCTGAAGGTCGTACAGGTATATGCGCCAACTTCGACATACTCTGATGATGTTGTCGAAGCGATGTACGAGGACATCGCAATGGCCCTCAACGACACCTCGAAGGCCCACTACAATATTGTTATGGGAGACTTTAATCCTAAAGTGGGAGTACAAGATAGCGGTGAATCAAAAGTCGGACTTTGCGGCTTGGGCTGCAGAAATCACAGGGGGTAAATGCTGGTAAACTTTCTCGAAGCACAGGGGCTCTTTTTGATGAATTCTTTCTTTCTTTGAGGAGGTGGACCTGGCGAAGTCCCAATAACTAGACAAGGAACGAGATAGACTTTATCATTTGAATAAAAGGCACATTTTTAGAGATGTTTCAGTGATCAACAGGTTTAATACCGGAAGTGATCACCGCTTGGTTCGAGGCACTCTAAATATCGACTTCGTAGCCGAAAGATCGAGAATGATGAGGTCTACTCTCCGACCTACAATGCTCCAAGCTGCTCAAGGCTCCGAAAAGTTCCAAATGGAACTTCAAAATCAATTCACCGCGTTGGAAACCGTAAGCAGCATTGATTAGAAAGCCGATACGCTGGTCAAAATACTGCAAAACACATCCCGCAATTGTTTTCCGCCACAGAGAAGAGACAACGCACCAAAACTCTCTGCTGAGACACTCGAGCTCATGAGAAAACGACGAGAACTACCATCGTTTTTGTCAGGTAAGGCCTTAAACCGAACAATAAAAACGCTGACGCGACGCGATCTCCGTCGCTCCAATACCCGTGCCATAAAGGCTGCGATTGAGCAAAATCGGGGATCGAAAGTGTTCGCTCGCAAGTTTGGGAGGCCGCGTCTGACAAAACTTAAAACTGAAAATGGTGGGGTCGTTACCTCTAGGCCTGAGATTGTCGGAGAAGTAGAGAGGTTTTATGGGCAGTTGTTCTCTTCAAGATCGGATAAACCCGTGGGAATCAGTATTGAAGACCAGCGCGCCCCTCTTATGCGCCATTACTCCGAGGAGCATTAGGGCGGCTCTAGAACAGCTTAAAAACAACAAAGCTCCGGGAGATGACGGAATCACAACAGAGTTGCTTAAGGCAG